>NC_135954.1:96080602-96253102 GCF_053455715.1 Rhinoraja longicauda
GCATGCTGTGCTGAATAATTTATCTCTCGCTTAATGAAATGTATCTCAGTGATAATTAAATGCGAGGCAGGTATGACTACTTTTCATTTTCTTGCAAGCTTTCTTTGGTCTCTGGAGCCTGCACAGGGCCGACCGTCTCCGAGGGCTCCACGTTGATGCTGATTTACAACCGCCATCAGGTGGCACTCAAGCACGAAGCTAATTGAAGAAACTCTGCCCAGCGCCGTTTAGTTTAGTTTAGAATGTACAGCCCAGAAACATGTCCTTCGACCCACTGAGTCCGCGCCGACCAGCAATCCCCACACACTAACACTATCCTACACAGACTAGGGGCAATTTACTATCTTTACCAAAGCCAATAAACCTACACGTCTTTGGAGTGCGGGAGGAAACCAGAGCACCCGAATAAAAACCCACACTGGTCACAGGGAGCATGTACAAACTCTGTACGGACAACACCTGTAGTCGGGATTGAACCTGGGTCTCTGGCGCTGCCAGGCAGCAGCTCTACCGCTGAGCCACTGTGCCGCACGAAGTTCAAGCCCAAAGCTAAGTGACTTACATGGAAACAGAGCACAGAACAGAACTGGGTACAAAGTTCGGCAGTAACTCAGCGGGTCAGGCAGCATCTCTAGAGAACATGGAGTGGTGATGTTTTAGGTCGGGACCCTTCTTAAGACTGATTGCAGGGAGGGAGGGGGAAAGAAAGCTGGGAGCGAGGAGTGTCAGGTTGAAGAATCTCCAACATTCCCTACGCTCACACCTCAATGAGTTCCGGGCCTGCCATGGTCTAGAGCTCTTCCCCCCGTTGCCTCTGCTTCCGCGTCTTTTTCTATGGGAAGGAGCCCTCGCCGCACTTCACCCATCTCCAACATTCCCTCGCTTTGTCCTGCCTCTCCTCCTCCCACCTTTCTCCCCCTCCCCCTGCAATCGGCCTAAAGAAGGGTCCCGACCTGAGACATTGCCTGTCCATGTTCCCCAGAGATGCTGCCTGACTCACTGTGTTACTCCAGCTCTTTGTGTTCTCAGCTATGACGTAAAATGGTTATACAAAACATAAGGTCATGGAGTCCTAGCTAGATCATAGAGTAATGGAATCATAGAGTCACAGGGCCATACCTATGAGCTCTGCCATCAAAATAACAAGGGTTTCAGGCACATCGTAAACCAGGACCATTTGAATGTTCCCCACTGAGTCTTAATGAGGACCCCAACCCGAAACGGCACCCACCCACATTCTCCAGAGATGCTGCCTGACCCGTTGAGTTACTCCAGCACTTTGTGTCCTTTTTTTGTAAACCAGCATCTGCAGTTCCTTCTTTCTATTTCAGAACAGAACCACATTGATTATTGGCTATAGCCTCTGTCTGCATGGCAACATTGCAACCCACCACTGCTAGCCACCCTCCCAACCACCCCACACCAATGACCCTCACCACACTGCTCAACTATCCCCCCCCTCTCCCCCTCCTCTCTGGCCGCCACCCTCACCAACCTATCTCCACAAGAGAGAACAAGTACCAAGGACACGATGGGACTAAGGGGACTAACACACTGTTCTCCCTAGAGCAGAGACTGTTCCGGGCTGAGTTAGTATCGCTGTTCAGAAGACTTATTTGCATGGAACAACTCTGCCAGGGATCATGGAGTTATTATGGCACAGAAGGAGACCACTGAGCCCATTGACTCTTCTATGTTTCAAGCTATCATGATCAGGGATTTTATTTGCCTGCCAAGGAAATGAAAGATTGCATGTACCTGGGGAAAGAGTGGGGAGGAATGAGCCTAATTAAAGATCAGAGGGGTGGGACTGATTGAAGGTCAGTGGATGGAACTAATTGAGGAATAATCGATGGGATTAATTGAGGAACAGGAGATAAGACTAATAGAAGAATAAGGGATGGACTTAATTGAAGATTAGTGGGGTGGGTGTGATTAGCGATGAGGAGAAAGGGATGGTTTGACGTTTAGCAGGGTGACAATTGCGGAACAGAAGATGAGATTAATTGAGCAACAACGGGGAGATGGGACTAATTGAGGAACAAGGGATGGAGTTAAATAAAGAACTCTTTCAAAGACCACCATTGGTACTCAAACATAAATGGAGCAAACACCTTTGGCAGTCTGTGAAAGTCCAAAATGGGCAGGAATGGTTAAAATCCAACCAGTAAACTCGGATAAACCGCTGATGTGGGAACAGCAGGGTATTCATTATTTCATGCCATTGCAGGATGATAACATTGTGTGCATTGATCCAAGTGAAGTTAATGCTCAAACCCCTAAAGAAGTTGTTTGATACTAATAAATTGTCATTAAATCTAAGTAAAACAAAACTTATTGTGTTTGGAAATCGAAAAATAAATTCGGAGGTAACACTTATGATTAATGATGTAGAAATTGAAAGAGTGTATGAAAATAAATTATTGGGAGTGATAATAGATCATAAACTCTGTTGGAAACCTCACATATAACATATCAAATCAAAACTGTCTAAATCCATTGCAATACTGCACAAAACTAACGCTATCTTGAATCAAAATTCACTATTTACGTTATATTGCTCACTCATTATTCCAATTTAAACATATTGTGTGGAAGTATGGGGAAACACCTATAAAACTAGCACTAATTCAATCTTTATATTGCAAAAAAGAGTTATAAGAATTGTCAATAAGGCTGGTTATAATGACCCAACCAACCCATTATTTATGAAATCATATGCCCTCAAATTTATGGACCTAGTAGAATTTTAAAACTCGACAAATAATGTTTAGAGCAAAAGAAAGAACACTTCCTGACTGTATCCAAGGTTTGTTTTCAGTGAGGGAGAGCAAGTATCCACTCAGGGGAAATTATATATTTGAAAAAATGAGGGTAAGAAAATGTGAAAAATAGATACGTGACTGTTAAAGGGGTCAATTTATGGAATAGTTGCAACAATTAATTAAAAGTGTAGTAATATGTGTAAATTCAAGAAAATGTTCAAAAATATTATATTTGAAAGATTCAAAATATGTGATCAGCACTGAGAAATGATTGACATGACAGAAATGATGGTTCTTGATTATATTTGTGTTTCTTTCTATGTTTTGTTTATCTGCTTCTGACTTATGATGTTCTGTTTTATTTAATTATATTTTGTTAAGTATTAAGGGTAGGCACAATAAGCTTTGGCTTCTGCCTACACCTTTTTTTTTTTGGTCAGAAAATATTATGTGTGATTATATTGTTTTATTTTTGATACAATGATTTTGCACTATTTAACTTTCGCAATTGTATGGTCAATCTGTTGTATTGTATTGACCGGGAAATAAAATATTGTTGCGTCGGGAGGAACTGCAGATGCTGGTTCACACCAAAGAGACACAAAATGCTGGAGTAACCAAGCGGGGCAGGCAGCATCTCTGGAGAGAAGGAATGGGAGACGTTTCGGGTCGAGACCCTTCTTCAGACTGAGCGGCAGGGGAGAGGGAGTTACAGAGATAAGGAAGTGTAAGAGATTAAAAGGGATGCAGATCAAAGAAGATGTAGAATAGACCATTGTTAGCTTGGAGAACGTGACAACAAAGCAGACAGATACAAAATGCTGGATCTTGAGCTGAAACGTCACCCATTCCTTCTCTCCAGAGATGCTGCCTGTCCCGTTGAGTTACTCCAGCATTTTGTGTCTTATCTTCAGTTTAAACCAGCTTCTGCAGTTCCTTCCTACAAAATGCTGGAGTAACTCAGCGGGGTAGGCAGCATCTCTGGAGAGAATGGGAGACATAATCTCTATCTCTGTCTACCTTAATTATATTGTTCCTCTCCAGGTTTGGTTGCAACGGTTTAGTTTAGGAGCAGATTGACGGGATGTAACCATGCCTGACCCAACATGTGTTTGCTTGGCACACCTTTAGAAAGGTTGAAGAAATGAATTAGTACCCTGGTCTCAATGCGAGGATAGGCAGTTGCTGCTCTTTCTGGGTCTGTCTAATAACCTAAAAAAAATGACAAGGACATAAATATCAAATAACCAAGCAACAACAGAACTGAATCCGGGAACGTATCGGAGTCAACCCCAAATTTATCTGCTATCTGCCATCGTCGGCATAGCGGCTTAGAGGTAGAGTTGCTGCCTTTCAGCGCCAGAGACCTGGGTTCCATCCTGACTATGGGTGCTGTCCGTTGAGAGTTTGTACTTTCTCCCGGTGACTGCATGGGTTTACTCTAGGTGCTCCGGTTTCCACCTATTTTCCAAAGAGGGGCATTTTTGTAGGTTAATTGACTTTCCTCCCACATTCCAGAGACGTGCGGATTTGCAGGCTAATTGGCCTCTGTAAATTGTCTCCAGTGTGTAGGATAGATCCAGTGCAGGGGTGGTCACTGGTTGGTGTGGACTCGGTCGACCGAAGGTCCTGTTTGCACGCTGTACCTCTAAACTAAACTAAGCTTCCCCCTGATGGCTACTGTTTGTGGGACCACCGGGTGTTACAGTTTCCTCCTACGTTCCAAAGACATGCAGGTTTATGGGTTAATTGGCTTCTGCAAATCCTCCCTAGTGTGTAGGATAGAACAAGTGTATGGGTGACCATTGGTTAGCGTGGACTCGGATGGCCAAAGGGCCTGTTTCCACACTGTATTTCTAAACTAAAATAAACAAAAACTAAACTGAAAGCTCCTTTGGAATACCTTTGAAATCACAACATAAATGCAAAATGTTTAAATTCTATTGAGAGTGGATCGCCATTTACTGCTGTGTTATGGAGGCATCTCTTTTACATGGTGCCCCTCTGCTTGTTTCCACAGAGGAGCTCCTGAGAACCAACATTGCCCACTGGTGGTCTCCAGATGGTGCCAGGCTTGCCTATGCCACGATCAATGACTCGAGGGTGCCCACCATGGAAATCCCGATGTACCTCAACTCACTGTACCCGACCGGGAGAGTGTACCCTTATCCTAAGGTAAAAGTGATAGCTACTTACAAACAATGAATGGGATGACGGGAGGGTGGCACAGTGGCGCAGCGGTAGAGTTGCTGCCTCACAGCGCCAGAGACCCGGGTTCGATCCTGACCTTGGGTGTTGACTGTGTGGAGTTGGTACGTTCTCCGTTTGCTTCGGTTTCCTCCCACATCCTAAAGACGTGCAGGTGTGTAGGTTAATTGGCTTCTATAAATTGCCCCGAGTATGCATGATGTGAAGCTGGGGTAACATAGAACTAGTGTGATCGCTGGTCGGTGCGGACTCAGTGGGCCGAAGGGCCTGTTTCCACTCTGTATCTCCAAACTAAACCTAACTAATTTCAAGTTTCTTCCAAACAAAACGAGTGGAAATGAACCATAAGCAATTAAATGTCAAAATGCATTCATAGTTGCCTTTGCTTAAGCTGTAGCAAATTTTATCAGGTATCTTTTTCAAAACTAAGAACTCAAAGGGCATGTAAACATCGATTCCATCTACACTTCAAGCTGCCTCGGCAAAGCCTCCGACATAATCAAGAACCAGTCTCACCCCGGTCACTCCCTCTTCTCCCCTCTCCCATCAAGCAGGAGGTACAGAAGTGAGAAAACGTGCACCTACCTCCAGTTTCAAGGACGGTTTCTTCCCAGCTGCTATCAGGCAATTGAACCATCTTATCACCAACTAGACAGTGGTCCTGACCTCCCATCCACCTCACCGGAAACACTTGGTCCATCTTTAATCAGACTTTACTGAACTTTACCTTGCACTAAACATTATTCCCTTTCTCCTGTATCTGTACAGTGTGAACAATAGACAATAGACAATAGGTGCAGGAGGAGGCTATTCGGCCCTTCGAGCCAGCACCGCCATTCAAAGTGATCATGGCTGATCATTCACAATCAGTACCCCGTTCCTGCCTTCTCCCCATAGCCCTGACTCCGCTATCTTTAAGAGCCCTATCTAGCTCTCTCTTGAAAGTATCCAGAGAATTAGCCTCCACTGCCTTCTGAGGCAGAGAATTCCACAGATTTACAACTCTCTGACTGAAAAAGTTTTTCCTCATCTCCGTTCTAAATGGCCTACCCCTTATTCTTAAACTGTGACCCCTGGTTCTGGACTCCCCCAACATTGGGAACATGTTTCCTGCCTCTAACGTGTCCAATCCCTTAATAATCTTATATGTTTCAGTAAGATCCCCTCTCATCCTTCAAAATTCCAGTGTATACAAGCCTAGTCGCTCCAGTCTTTCAACATACGACAGTCCCGCCATTCCGGGAATTAACCTAGTGAACCTACGCTGCACTCCCTCAATAGCAAGAATGTCCTTCCTCAGATTTGGAGACAGCTTGATTGTAATCGAGTGCGGTCTTTCCGTTGACTGGACAGCACGCAACAAAAAAGCTTTTCAGTGTACCTCGGTGGACATGACAATAAACGAAACTAAACTAAAAAAAACAATATTTTTGCAGTCAGGGCATTCTGTTGAAATGATCGTTCCTTTGCTTCGTCTCTCCAGTATTAAATCCATTCCTTGCTCTGTGCCTACAGGCCGGCCAAGCGAATCCGACCATCGCCCTCTACGTGGTGAATTTAAATGGGCCGACACATACACGGGAGATGATCCCACCAGATGACACCAGAATGAAGTAAAGCCCTTGCCTTTAATTGACGGCTGCCTCTTTGTTCCATCTTGCATCCGTTTTCCTTTTGGTATCAGAATCAGCTCTGTATTGAGTATATAAGTTGGGAGGACATTTTACAGTCATATAAAACATTGGTGAGGCCACATTTAGAGTATTGTGTTCAGTTTTGTTCACCATGTTATAGGAAAGATGTTGTCAAGCTGGAAAGGGTGCAGAGATGATTTACGCGGATGTTGCCAGGACTTGAGGGCCTGAGTTGCAGGGAAAGGTTGAGCAGACTAAGACTTTACTCCTTGGAGTGGAAGAGGATGAGCGGGTGATCTTATTGAGGTGTGCGACGAATAGATGGGGTAAATGCACAGAATCTTTTACCCAGAGTAGGGGAATCGAGAACTGGAGGACATAGATTTAAGGTGAGTGGGATAGATTTAATGGGAACCTGAGGGGTAACTCTATTACACAAAGGGTGTATAGAATGAACTGCCAGACGAGGTAGTTAAGACAGGTACTATCATAATGTGTAAGTGGCATTTGGACATTTACATGGATGGGACAAGTTTAGAGGGATAGGGGCCAAGCACGGGCAGGTGGGAGTAACGTGAATGGGGGCATGTTGGTCGACGTGGGCAAGTTGGGCCGATGGGCCTGTTTTCACGCTGTGTGACTCTATGAATCTAAATCTGAAGAAGGCTCCCGACCCGAAGTGTCATCTATCATGTTCTCCTGAGATACTGCCTGACCTGCTGAGTTACTCCAGCATTTTGTGTCATTTCACGTATTAACCAATTCCTTATTTCTACATTTTGACTGCCTCCCCGTAAAATCTTCTCACGATGTGCCTACTTTGAAGAAGTCTCCTCTTTGCTCCCTAAAAGTCTGAAACGGTCTCCATTTATTGAATTTTTAAAAAAGTAAATGGGTTTGTCACAAAACTAAAATTTAAAACTAAAGTTAAAACTTGAGTTTAGGGTTGGATGTACAACTATACTCATTAACTCCCGGATCTATCCCCATAATCCTTATATTTGTAATTCTCTGTTTTCTTTGCTTTCTCTCTATTAGTTTATAGTCTTTTTTTTCAGTCTCTTTTCATCTTTATTTTTTATTTAAAAATTTAAAAATTGAAGCTATGTAAGAATTCTATAACCAGTTTGTCGTTTATTATTATTTGTACATATGCTTTAAAAAAAAATTAAAAATAAAAAATTTAAAAAAATAAAAGTCTGAAGAAGCTGTCTCGACCCGAAATGTCACCCTTCCATGTTCTCCGGAGATGCTGCTTGATCCGCTAACTTACTCTAGCACTTTGTGTCCACGATCTATAAGATTTTGTTGGAAAGTAGGAAAACAAGCAACATTAACTAGAGGGCACATTTGTAAGAAGAAGCAGAGAGCTCCAGGTAAAAGTATAAGAAATGGCAAGAAACCCCCCCCCCCACAAAGTGCTGGAGTAAAGCAGTGAGCCGGGCAGCATCCCTGCAGAACATAGATAGGTGACATTTTGGGGTCGGTATCCTTCTTCAGACTGATTGCGGGGGTGGGGGAGGGTGAGAAAGAAAGCTGGGAGAGAGTAGGGGCAGGACAAACCAGGTAATAGGCTAACACGGGCAAGAGGGGTTTTATGATGAGCAGATGGTTGGACAAAGGCCAGATGAGAAAAAAGTGTGAGCCGAAACAATTGAAGGAGGGAGAAAGGGGAGGGTTTTTTTGTGAGGCGACCTAAAATTGGAGAATTTAATGTTCATACCGTTGGGTCGTAAGATATCCAAGTGGAATATGAGGTGCCGTTCCTCCAGTTTGTGTGTGGCCTCACTCGGGCAATGGGGGAGGCCCAGGACAGAAAAGTCAGTGTGGGAACGGAAAGTGACAAGGCAGGTTGAGAAAATGGTGCAAGATTCTGGCAGATAGACATGAGGAAGGTGGAGACCCGAGAGGATGCAGATGCTGCTAAAACAAACTGCTGGAAGAACTCAGCAGGTCAGTCAGCATTCGTGGAGAAAAATGGATAGGAGATGCTTTGGATCGGGACCCTTCATCACACTGATAGCGTAGAGGGATGAAAGCTGGTAAAGAGAGTCAGTCTTACTGTCTCCGACTACATTTTATCTCTGTTTGCATTTGTTGTTACCTTCTCCCAGCTAACAATGATCTATTCTACATTTTGCTTGATCTCCATTCCCTTTGCCCTGTTTTCACATCTTCACACTTCCTTATCTATGTATCTCCCTCCCCTCCATCATCAGTCTGAAGAAGGGTCTCGACCCAAAACGTTACCCATTCCTTCTCTCCAGAGACACTGCCTGTCCCACTGAGTTACTGGGTCTATCTTCGGTTTAAACCAGCATCTGCAGTTCCTTCCTACACAAAGAGCAGTGAGGAGCAGGTGTGGGGCAAAATTGTCAAGTGATAGGTTGAGGAGGGAAGATTGGCAGCTTGGTGGAGATGGTAGCGGACGCTGGAGGTGAAATTGAGACTAAATGGTACAGGAAGGGTCTTGGCCAGCCTGTAGGTAGGGAGTAAGGAACGGCTTTAACAACAGAGAGATGAAGGGTGCAGATGGGGAATCAGAGAACAATGATGTAATACCGGAGGGGAGGATAATGAATGGAAAGGGAGGAAGGAGGGGAGAAAAAAACAAAACAGGGGACGGAGTAGAGAGAAGTGAAAGATTAGCTGAAGGAGTAAGAACTGGTGGAAGGAGAAAAAAATGTGTGTTTGCGGTGGAAGTGGGGAGGAGGACTCAGATAGATGGGGGGGGGTATCTAAAATTGGTGAATTCAGTGTACATGCCATTTGTATGTGGGTAGCAAAGTGTAATATGGGGTGTTTCACTCATTAATTCTAAGAGGATGTGGAGGGGGTGGAAGATAGTACAAGGAGCCATTTTCTCAAGACGAGGAGGTCCATTTAAAGGACAAACATTGTCTCCTCGGGAACCTTTGGAATTTTCGGTCCTAGGATTCACTGAATTTGTTCAATACCAAGGTTAATTGGCTTGGTATAAGTGTAAATTGTCCCCAGTGTGTGTAGGATAGTGTTAGTGTGCGGGGATCGCTGGTCGGTGCGGACTTATTAGGCCGAAGGGCCTGTATCTCTAAACTAAACTAAACTAAACTAAACTAAACTAAACTAAACTAAACTAAACTAAGGAAGATAGAATTTCAATTTATGGGGGGTCAAGGATTATGGAGAACAGGCAGGATAGGAGAGTTGAGGCCAACGTCAGCCGTGGCACAATTTTTATTGAATTGTGGAGAAAGTTGAAGAGACTGTATTGGCTGCTCCTGCCCTCATTTCCTTTTTCAGTTACCATCTTGAGAAAACTCTTAGGATCCCAAACAGAGGCAGAGAATGTAAGACAGGTATGGAAGTCAGGAGAGAGAGGACAGAGATTTTTTTTTTTTTCCCGTTGACGAAAGGAGCAGCAAACCAGAGGTCAGAGAATGAAAATAATTGTTTTTTTTAAATATCTTTGCAGGGAATATTATGTTACCATGGTAACTTGGGCAAGCAGCACTAAAGTCGCGGTGAACTGGCTGAACAGACCACAGAATGTTTCCATCCTGACCTTGTGTGAGGCAACGACAGGAATTTGCACAAAGGTAAGCATTTCTGATTCTCTGGACATGACCTTTTGGGATAAAGGGACAGGAGCGATCACAGATAAACAGGAGAGGTCACGGGCAGACAGAAGGGGCCTTCAATAACACAGACACTAAATGCTGAAGTGACTCAATGGGTCGGGCAGCATCTCCGGAGAAAAAGAATAGGTGATGTTTCAGGTGGGGACCCTTCTTCAGACTGAAAGCAGAGGTGGTTGGGGGCTCCGGTTTCCTCCCACATCCCAAAGATGTTTGTGGGTAATTGGCTTCTGTCAAAATTGCCTCTCGTGTTTAGTGGGATAACTAGTGTGAATGGGTGATTAATGGTCGGCATGGATGATATTTGGACAGGAACATGGATTGGAAAGGTTGAGAGAGATATGGACCAAATGCAGGCAAATGGGACTAGCATAGTTGGAACATCTTGGTCGGCATGGACGAGTTGGGCCAAAGGGCTTGTTTCTGTGTTGTATGACTAACTCTGAGCTTAAAAGACAAGAAATGCTACAGATAGACAAGAAATTACTCTGAGACACAGTAAAGGTATCTGACAGAGAGGAGAAGCAAGAGAGGCCTTATAGGGACAGACAGAAAAGGTCTCAAATCTGGAAGGGGGGGCCTAGCGTGGATGGGAGAGATATTTGGTGGATAGGAAAAGTCTCACTAAAATACAAAAGGCTTCAGACAAATCAGAAAGATTTCAAGAGTCAAGAGTCAAGAGAGTTTAATTGTCATATGTACCGAAAGCAGAACAATGAAATTCTTACGTGCAGCAGCAAACAAGATCTGAAAACACAGCACTCATAGATAACGCAATAAAATTCAATATAAATTTTAGAAACAGAATGTTGGTGCAAAACAAAAAGCCCAAAGCTAGTACAACCAAGATAGTTCATACTTCATGGACCAAAGGAAATGCCTGGGGCAAACAAGGAAGAACTTCGGAAGGCAGGAAAAGTTCCACAAAGACAGGGAAGGTTTTAGATGTGCAGAAAAAGCCTCAGGAGAACTGAAGAGGTCTCGGGTAGACTGTGTGAGTGGGCAGGAAAGCTCTCAACGTTGTAAGGCAGGTCCTCAACATCACTCCTGAGTTATTTTCAGAGTTTGCTGATTTCAGACTGGGTGATAGATTGCTGCTGCACGATTTCATTTACTTCTGCCCAGGGATGTGACCATTGCCAGCGAGCAGTTAACAGTTGCCAAGCTCAGCAGCGGCTGACAATGAGTCATCTATTGAGCCACAGCAGCCTATCTCCACTCAACTTTATCCCAATAAAACAACCCTGTAATGATCAGACAATGAGCCAGAGCGTCAATAAAGAGTGCCTGAAATGTATGATAAGCATTTGACGGCTCTGGGCCTGTACTCACTGGAGTTAGAAGGTTGAGGGGGGACCTCATTTGAACTTACTGAATGGTGAAAGGTCTGGATAGAATGGACGTGAAGAGGATGTTTCCACTAGTGGGAGAGTGTAGGACCAGAGGGCACAGCCTCAGAATAAAAGCACGCACTTTTAGAAAGGAGATGAGGAGGAATTTCTTTGGCCAGAGGGTAGTGAATCAGTGGAATTCATTGCCACAGATGGCTGTGGAGGCTAAGCCAGAGGGTATTTTTAAAACAAGGATTGACAGGTTCTTGATTATAGACAATAGGTGCAGGAGGAGGCCATTCGGCCCTCCGAGCCAGCACCGCCATTCAATGTGATCATGGCTGATCATTCTCAATCAGTACCCCGTTCCTGCCTTCTCCCCATAACCCCTGACTCCGCTATCCTTAAGAGCTCTATCTAGCTCTCTCTTGAATGCATTCAGAGAATTGGCCTCCACTGCCTTCTGAGGCAGAGAATTCCACAGATTCACAACTCTCTGACTGGAAAAGTTTTTCCTCATCTCCGTTCTAAATGGCCTACCACTTATTCTTAAACTGTGGCCACTGGTTCTGGACTCCCCCAACATTGGGAACATGTTTTCTGCCTCTAACGTGTCCAACCCCTTAATAATCTTATACGTTTCGATAAGATCCCCTCTCATCCTTCTAAATTCCAGTGTATACAAGCCTAGTCGCTCCAGTCTTTCAACATTATAAAGGGCATCAATGGTTACAGGGAGAAGGCAGGAGAGTGGGGTTGAGATGGAAAGATGGATCAGCCGTGATTGCATGGTGGAATAGACTCAGTGGATCAAATGGTCTAGTTCTGCTCCTATGACTTATGGACTTATGAAACATCACCTATCCATGTTCTCCAGAGATGCTGCCTGACCTGCTGAGTTACTCCAGCACTTTGTTTCCTTTTGGGCCACAGGTTCATCTGGAAGCTAATTGCGTGCGAGATATCTGCTTGCGATCAGCTCCCAAAGTGCAATTCAATTGAGAAGAATGGATGTGGTTAGCACTACAATGGATATTGAATTTGTCCATGCCATCTGTATGGGGGATATTTAACCATGGAATAACTAACGGCTGGGGATATCATTCACACTTCTTCATAATAATGCCATGGGATGTTATAAGTATAAAAGATGGTCGGCGGAGAAGAGGGAGATTGGGTCAGGCTTTCCTAGGCTTACCTGGATCAAGGGCATTCCAGCACTTCCAAAATGTGGTCTGGGCTTTGGATTGTTTGTGTTTTCTTTTTTTTTCTCTTTTTTTTCTAAATGCCGCCAAATTTGTGGCGACTGTGCCTTTGCGGTTGTGTGAAAAAATGTCACTGTGCTGTAAAGAGCCATTGAACCATTGATATATATATATATATATATATATATATAGAAACATAGAAACATAGAAAATAGGTGCAGGAGTAGGCCATTCAGCCCTTCGAGCCTGCACCGCCATTCAATATGATCATGGCTGATCATCCAACTCAGTATCCTGTACCTGCCTTCTCTCCATACCCCCTGATCCCTTTAGCCACAAGGGCCACATCTAACTCCCTCTTAAATATAGCCAATGAACTGGCCTCAACTACCTTCTGTGGCAGAGAATTCCACAGATTCACCACTCTGTGTGAAAAAAAACTTTCTCATCTCGGTCCTAAATGACTTCCCCCTTATCCTTAAACTGTGACCCCTTGTTCTGGACTTCCCCAACATCGGGAACAATCTTCCTGCATCTAGTCTGTCCAACCCCTTAAGAATTTTGTAAGTTTCTATAAGATCCCCCCTCAATCTACTAAATTCCAGCGAGTACAAGCCGAGTCTATCCAGTCTTTCTTCATATGAAAGTCCTGCCATCCCCCCCAGGAATCAATCTGGTGAACCTTCTCTGTACTCCCTCTATGGCAAGAATGTCTTTCCTCAGATTAGGAGACCAAAACTGTACGCAATACTCCAGGTGTAGTCTCACCAATGCCCTGTACAACTGCAGCAGAACCTCCCTGCTCCTATACTCAAATCCCCTCGCTAGGAATGCCAACATACCATTCGCTTTCTTCACTGCCTGCTGCACCTGCATGCCTACTTTCACTGACTGGTGTACCATGACACCCAGGTCTTGTTGCATCTCCCCTTTTCCTAATCGGCCACCATTCAGATAATAGTCTGCTTTCCTGTTCTTGCCACCAAAGTGGATAACCTCACATTTATCCACATTATACTGCATCTTCCATGCATTTGCCCACTCACCTAACCTATCCAAGTCACCTTGCAGCCTCCTAGCATCCTCCTCACAGCTAACACTGCCCCCCAGCTTCGTGTCATCCGCAAACTTGGAGATGTTGCATTCAATTCCCTCGTCCAAATCATTAATATATATTGTAAATAGCTGGGGTCCCAGCACTGAGCCTTGCGGTACCCCACTAGTCACTGCCTGCCATTCTGAAAAGGACCCGTATATATATATCTGAGTGATCACACTGAGCCCTGGTTTTGGTTTAGCACCTTACCTGGAGTGATGGTTCCTCTGATGGAGTGGCAGTTTCCCAGAACTTCCATTATAAGAAGCAATGTGAAGTTCTAATTCAGCACCTCACCCTGATATTACTTTTGTTTCAGAAACATGAGGATGAAAGTGAAAGTTGGTTATCCAGACAGGTAAGACAAATTGTGTGTTTTTTCTCTCTGTAATACTCTTTCTATTGACCTGATTTCTTCCCCTTGCTTTGCGCACTTGTTCTATTATCTGTAACTCATGTTTTATAAAAACGGACGTGTCCTTTTAAAACAGAGCTCACGGGCAACGGGCACACCCCTGCCCTAAGTAAACATACCTTCCGCTGATCCACAATTGGAAGGGAAGGGGGTGGAAGGAGGGAAAGGGAAGGGGGGCAAGGGAAGGGGGGCAAGGGGGGGTGAGGGATGAGACACAAAGCTGCTGGGATGACTCTAGATGCCCTTGTTTGATGTTGGAAATAAAGACCATCGGTAGATACAAAATGCTGGAGTAACTCAGCGGGACAGGCAGCATCTCTGGAGAGAAGGAATGGGTGATGTTTCTGGTCGAGACCCTTCTACTCCAGGATTTTGTGCCTACCTTCGGTTTAAACCAGCATCTGCAGTTCTTGCCTACAAATAAAGACCATCGTTTGTGTTCATCTGACTGTATTGTGCCGGAGTGTTCATTGCTGATCCGGTGTCATGGTTGAGGCCACAATGGATAGGAAATGTTTAGAGGGATATGGGTCAAATGCGAACAAGTGGAACTAGTGTAGGTGGGGTGTGTTAGTCGGTATGGGTAAGTTGGGCCAAAGGACCTGTTTCCCCGCTGTATTCATGTTCATTAAGTTCAAGGAGCAGAATTAGGCCGTTTGCCCCAACAAGTCAGAGGGCTGTGGAGGCCAAGTCATTGGATACTTTTAAGGCAGAGATAGACAAATTCTTGATTAGAACAGGTGTCAAGGTTTATGGGGAGAAGGCAGGAAAATGGGATTAGGAGGCGGAGATCAGCCATGATTGAATGGCAGACTCGATGGGCCAATTGGCCCAATTCTACTCCTATAACGGGAACTTGTGAAGTCTACTCTACCATTCAATCATGGCTGATCTATCTTTCCCTCTTAAACCCATGCCTTCCCCCCATAACTCCTGACACCTGTCCGAATCATGTACTGACTCTATTTGGGAGGTGCTGTAGGAATAGCCTGGGCACATAACTTCAGGTTTAGTTTAGAGATACACCATAGAAACAGGCCCTTTGGCCCATCGAGCCCATGCTGACCATCGATTGCACGTTCACACTAGTTCGATGTTATTCCACTTTAACATCCACTCCCTACAAACCAGGGACAATTTTTCAGAGGCCAATTAACCTACAAACCCATACATCTTTGGGATGTGGGAGGAAACCCATGCGGTCACGAAGAGAATGTGCAGACTCCACACTGACAGCACCCAAATCAGGATCGAACCTGTGTCTGGTGCTGTGAGGCAGCAGCTCTACCATCCACAATTCTGAGTACCTACTGCAAAAAGTTGCCCTCGGATTGGTAAATTGATCCAGACAAGAAATTAAACATATATAAACATAGAGGTGACACAATGGTCCAAGGTAGAGTTGCTGCCTTACAGTGCCAGAGACCCGGGTTCGATCCTGACTACGGATGCTGCCTGAACACAATTTGTGCATTTTCCCTGTGACCATGTGGGTTTTCTCCGGGTGCTCCGGTTTCCTCCCACATGCCAAAGACGTGTAGGATTGCGGGTTAATTGGCTTCTGTAAATTGCCACTTGCGTGTAGGATGCAAAACTGGGATGGCATGGGACGAGTTTATGGGTGATCATCGGGTGGATTGGACACAGTGGACTTAAAGGTCTGTTCCCACGCTGGATCTCTCTTGTATTCAAGGGAGAGTTAGACATAGCTCTTAGGGTTAACGGAATCAAGGGATATGGAAAAAAAGCAGGGACAGGGCACTGATTCTGGATGATCAGCCATGATCATATTGAATAGGGGTGCAGGCTCGAAGGGCCGAATGGCCTTTTCCTGCACCTATTTTCTGTTTCTATCTCCAAACTAAACTAAAAAGTAAAGGAAAAGGAAAATGTAAATGTTCGGCAATGTGGAATGATTGATTGGAAGAAGAATTGTATTATTACAGAGACATTAAGTGCTGACTCAACATGGCTTGAGACGAAACCAAAGGTAGAATCCTTCATTATATTCACAGTTCATCGTCAAAGTCTGGTTTCAGAAATAATATGGATCCGGCATAAAAAGGGATAGAGTAATAAAGCATTTGAAGCCTGTGTGGCCATGAGTTGCCTTCTCAGCCCTTTGATTTATTTGTGGTGTCAGCTCAATCACTCTTTTCTTCCCCTCTAAGGGTTTATTGAATGTCTCGCAGAGGGCAATCAGTCAAAGCTCGCCGATAAAGCTTGTTTTATCTTTAACTCGTCCAAATTAGCAATGGAGCACTGAAGATGAAAGTCTCCATTCCCATGGAGTTGACTGGAACTTCCGTTCTTGATCAACTTTGACACTTTCATCAAGAGGTGTACAAAATCATGAGAGGAATAGATCGCGGAGACGCACAGAGTCATAGAGTCATACAGCGTGGAAACAGGCCCTTCGGCCCATCTTACCCACAGTGGCCAACGTGTCCCATCTACACGAGTCCCACCTGCCTGCGTTTCGCCCATATCCCTCTAAACACGTCCCGTCCAGGTACTTGTCTAAATGTTTCTTAAACGTTGCGATGGCACCTGCCTCAGCTACTTCCTACGGCAGCTTGTTCTATACACCCACCACCCTTGTAAAAAAGTCACCCCTCAGGTTCCTATTAAACCTTTCCCTCCTCACCTTAAACCTAGGTCCTCTGGTTCTCAATTCCACAATTCTGAGGAAGAGACTCTGTGCATTTACGTCATCTATTTTCCTCATAGTTTTACACACCTCTATAAGATCACCCCTCATCCTCCAGCACTCCAAGGAATAGTCCCAACCTGCTCAACCTCTCCCCACAGCTCAGGCACGCGGGTCCTGGCAACATCCTCGTAATTCTTCTCTGCACACTTTCCAGCTTGACAACATCTTTCCTATGATATGGTCATGGCATGGAATATGCCATGGAGAAAATATTAAAGTACATGAAAAATTATTAAGAGTGGTACAGTGGCATACAAAATATGTGAACCAAGACACACTGATTGGCTTTTAACTGGTTCCTTCTTCTGGATAAATTAGGGTTAAAGATAATCTTACAGCACTGTGGGCAGCACTGTGGTGTAGATGGTAGAGCTGCTGGCTCACAGCACCAGAGACAGGGGTTTGACCATGACCTTGGGTGCTGTCTGTGTGGAGTTTGCACATTCTCCCTGTATCCAGGCGGTGTTCCCCCTTCGGCTGCTCCGGTTTCCGCCCACATCCCAACAGACACGCAGGTTTGTAGGTTAATTGGCTTCTGTAAATTGTCTTAGTGCGTAGAATACAGCTACTGTACGAGGTGGTCATTGGCCGGCATCGACTCGGTGGGCCGAAGGGCCTGTTTCCACGCTGTATTCTACAACTCAAAATTAAAAAGCTAGAGAGCACGGCTTTAAGTTGAGAGGGGCAAGGTTTAAAGGAGATGCGCAAGGCAGGTATTTCCACAGAAGGTAGTGGTTGCCTGGAACACCCTGCCGAGCGAGGGTGGTGGTGGAGATAGACTCGATAGTGGCTTTAAGAGGCACAGATATGCAGGGAGCGGAGTGATATGGATTTTGAGCAGGCAGGTGAGATGAATTAATCTTGGCATCATGTTCGGCACAGACATTGTGGGCTGAAGGGCCTGTTCCTGTGCTGTACTGTTCTATGTTCATTGCAATTTCACCCTCCATCGTGTGTCCACGTGAGTCTGAGTTCTAACAGGTCACTGTCTTCACTGATCACAGAACGAGGCTCCTTTATTCTCCAGAAATGGAAGGAAGTTTTTTTTCATCCGGCCCAATCCACAGGGAGGCAGAGGGAAGTTCTATCACATCGCAATGTCGTCTGCTCAAGTAAGTGTCTCAAAGACGAGTTCAATTCCAAATCATTTCTAATTTGGTTCCGGAAGAGAAGTTGTTTCAGGACCAGCAACTGGCACCATGCCAACCAGCTCGCCAACGTGAGCTCGTACCATTTGCCTTGTTCTCCACACTGTAGTAGGAAGGACTTCATTATGGTAAGGGGGACTATCTCTCCCTCCTACAACAATCACATATCTATATCTATCTGAACCTTATATTTGACTCCATGTACTGAGACATTGTGCAGAATCCCAATGCAATCTATGTTGGGGGAGATTAGTGCAGTTAATATACTCTCAAAAAATTCTGGATTTTACTTTAACGCAAATAATAACCCATTAGCAACGGTGCTAAAATGCCCCTTTAATCATGTTGCCAAATTCATTTACCGTTCCAATATAAGAAGAAAATAAAAGCACACAGTATCTCTAAAGGCTTCACTTTCACAAATATCCTCTTCATCCCCTCACATGAAGTGCTTTAAGCTCGTTTTCAAATTAAAACCAATTAAAACCGTGTGGTGCAGCGGTAGAGTTGCTGCCTTACAGCGAATGCAGAGTCGGAGACCCGTGTTCGATCCCAACTACGGGCGCTGTCTGTATGGAGTTTGTACGTTCTCCCTGTGACCTGCGTGGGTTTTCTCCGAGATCTTTGGTTTCCTCCCATACTCCAAAGACGTACAGGTTTGTAGGTAAATTGGCATGGTAAATGTAAAAATTGTCCCTAGTGGGTATGGGATAGTGTTAATGCTCGCAGATCGCTGGGCGCCGCGGACCCGGTGGGCCGAAAGGGCCTGTTTCCTCGCTGTATCTCTAAACTAAACTAAACTAAACTAATTTCAGAGAGTAATGTAATGAGGCACATCTTCAGCTTTCCAACATTAGGCAAAGGGACTGGTGGGGATCTACTTCAACATGAAAATGTTTGAAAAAAAACTTGCAGGGATGTGGAGGTTTCCCACAGTCACACTGCCACCGTGACCCGTTGCAAAGCAGGATCCTTCATTTGCTGATTGAAGTGTAAAAAATATCGTAAAAATAACCCGTTTCATTTCTAAAATGAAGCACATAAAGTAGTGGAATCTATGGGGAATTGACTGGAATGCAGGGGGGATAAAATGGGATTACTGTAAACGGGCGCTTGATAGTCAACATGGATTCCATCTACACTTCACGCTGCATCGGAAAAACATAATCAAAGACTCATCCCAGCCCAGTCTTCCCTTCTTCTCCTTGTTCCCGTCCGGCAGAAGGTACAGAAGCATGAAAGCGCACACCATCAGACTCAGGAACAGCTTCCTCCTCTCTGTTATTAGGCTTCTAAATGGTCCTTCCATAATCTAGGGTAGTGTCTGATTTACCTCTATCCCATTGCAGACATTGGTCTTTGTCTTTGGGACTGATGCGCTATAATACTGAGAACTATGTTCTGCATCCTGCCCTTTGCTCTATCAATTGAACTTGAATTTGAACCGATGATGAATTTGAACTATGTATGGTGTGTTTGAGTAGCATGCAAAACAGAGCTTTCAACTGTACCTCTCTGTACATGTGACACCAAAAAAAACAGAATTATGCAAAGCAAAGCTGTTTATTGTATCTCGGTACACACAACAATAGACAATAGACAATAGACAATAGGTGCAGGAGTAGGCCATTCAGCCCTTCGAGCCAGCACCGCCATTCAATGCGATCATGGCTGATCACTATCAATCAGTACCCCGTTCCTGCCTTCTCCCCATACCCCCTCACTCCGCTATCCTTAAGAGCTCTATCCAGCTCTCTCTTGAAAGCATCCAACGAACTGGCCTCCACTGCCTTCTGAGGCAGAGAATTCCACACCTTCACCACCCTCTGACTGAAAAAGTTCTTCCTCATCTCCGTTCTAAATGGCCTACCCCTTATTCTCAAACTGTGGCCCCTTGTTCTGGACTCCCCCAACATTGGGAACATGTTATCTGCCTCTAATGTGTCCAATCCCCTAATTATCTTATATGTTTCAATAAGATCCCCCCTCATCCTTCTAAATTCCAGTGTATACAAGCCCAATCGCTCCAGCCTTTCAACATACGACAGTCCCGCCATTCCGGGAATTAATCTAGTGAACCTACGCTGCACGCCCTCCATAGCAAGAATATCCTTCCTCAAATTTGGAGACCAAAACTGCACACAGTACTCCAGGTGCGGTCTCACCAGGGCCCGGTACAACTGTAGAAGGACCTCTTTATTCACAAAATGCTGGAGTAACTCAGCAGGTCAGGCAGCATCTCGGGAGAGAAGGAATGGGTGACGTTTCAGGTCGAGACCCTTCTTCAGACCCTTGTACCAGCATCTGCAGTTATTTTCTTATACATGTAGAAGGACCTCTTTGCTCCTATACTCAACTCCTCTTGTTACGAAGGCCAACATTCCATTGGCTTTCTTCACTGCCTGCTGAACCTGCATGCTTCCTTTCATTGACTGATGCACTAAGACACCCAGATCTCGTTGAACTCCCCCTCCTCCTAACTTGACACCATTCAGATAATAATCTGCCTTTCTATTCTTACTTCCAAAGTGAATAACCTCACACTTATCTACATTAAACTGCATCTGCCATGTATCCGCCCACTCACACAACCTGTCCAGGTCACCCTGCAGCCTTATTGCATCTTCCTCACAATTCACACTACCCCCCAACTTAGTATCATCTGCAAATTTGCTAATGGTACTTTTAATCCCTTCGTCTAAGTCATTAATGTATATCGTAAATAGCTGGGGTCCCAGCACCGAACCTTGCGGTACCCCACTGGTCACTGCCTGCCATTCCGAAAGGGACCCATTTATCCCCACTCTTTGCTTTCTGTCTGTTAACCAATTTTCTATCCATGTCAGTACCCTACCCCCAATACCATGTGCCCTAATTTTGCCCACTAATCTCCTATGTGGGACCTTGTCGAAGGCTTTCTGAAAGTCGAGGTACACCACATCCACTGACTCTCCCTTGTCAATTTTCCTAGTTACATCCTCAAAAAATTCCAGTAGATTTGTCAAGCATGATTTCCCCTTCGTAAATCCATGCTGACTCGGAACGATCCCGTTACTGCTATCCAAATGCTCAGCAATTTCGTCTTTTATAATTGACTCCAGCATTTTCCCCACCACTGATGACAGACTAACTGGTCTATAATTACCCGTTTTCTCTCTCCCTCCTTTCTTAAAAAGTGGGATAACATTTGCTATTCTCCAATCCACAGGAACTGATCCTGAATCTATAGAACATTGAAAAATGATCTCCAATGCTTCCACTATTTCTAGAGCCACCTCCTTAAGTACTCTGGGATGCAGACCATCAGGCCCTGGGGATTTATCAGCCTTCAGTCCCATCAGTCTACCCAAAACCATTTCCTGCCTAATGTGGATTTCCTTCAGTTCCTCCATCACCCTAGGTTCTCCAGCCCCTAGAACATTTGGGAGATTGTGTGTATCTTCCTCAGTGAAGACAGATCCAAAGTAACGGTTTAACTCGTCTGCCATTTCTTTGTTCCCCATAATAAATTCCCCTGCTTCTGTCTTCAAGGGACCCACATTTGCCTTGACTATTTTTTTCCTCTTCACGTACCTAAAAAAACTTTTGCTATCCTCCTTTATATTATTGGCTAGTTTACCCTCGTACCTCATCTTTTCTCCTCGTATTGCCTTTTTAGTTAACTTTTGTTGCTCTTTAAAAGAGTCCCAATCCTCTGTCTTCCCACTCTTCTTTGCTATGTTATACTTCCTCTCCTTAATTTTTATGCTGTCCCTGACTTCCCTTGTCAGCCACAGGTGTCTCTTACTCCCCTTAGAGTCTTTCCACCTCTTTGGAATAAATTGATCCTGCAACCTCTGCATTATTCCCAGGAATACCTGCCATTGCTGTTCTACCGTCTTCCCTGCTAGGGCCTCCTTCCAATCAATTTTGGCCAGCTCCCGCCTCATGCCTCTGTAATCCCCCTTGCTATACTGTAATACCGACACTTCCGATTTTCCCTTCTGCCTTTCCATTTGCAGAGTAAAACTTATCATGTTGTGATCACTGCCTCCTAATGGCTCTTTTACCTCTAGTCCCCTTATCAGATCAGGATCATTACACAACACTAAATCCAGAATTGCCTTCTCCCTGGTAGGCTCCAGTACAAGCTGTTCTAAGAATCCATCTCGAAGGCACTCTACAAACTCTCTTTCCTGGGGTCCATTTCCAACCTGATTTTCCCAGTCTACCTGCATGTTGAAATCTCCCATAACCACCGTAGCATTACATTTTTGACACGCCAATTTTATCTCCTGATTTAATTTGCACCCTAAGTCGAGGCTACTGTTTGGGGGCCTATAGATAACTCCCATTAGGGTCTTTTTACCCTTACAATTTCTCATTTCTATCCATACTGATTCAACATCTCCTGATTCTATGTCACCCCTTGCAAGGGAATGAATATCATTCCTTACCATCAGAGCAACCCCACCCCCTCTGCCCACCTGTCTGTCTTTTCTATACGTTGTGTACCCCTGAATATTCAGTTCCCAGCCCTGGTCCTCTTGTAGCCATGTCTCAGTGATCCCTACAACATCATACTTGCCCATGACTAACTGAGCCTCAAGCTCATCCACTTTATTTTTTATACTACGCGCATTTAAGTACAACACTTTAACTTCTGTATTTACCTCCCCTCTCACATCGTTCACAATTGGCCCTGCCCTTAATTTCTTTTCCGCTCTAGAACTTCTGTTCCCATTCTTCCGAGAGTCTTTTGCAATATCTCCTGTATTCCCTTTTACCTCATCTTCATATTCACAATTTGTTAACCCCTCCCCCCCACTACTTAGTTTAAAGCCACAGGTGTCACACTAGCAAACCTGCCTGCCAGAATGTTTGTCCCCCTGCTGTTAAGATGCAACCCGTCCCTTTTGTACAAGTCACCCCTAGCCCAGAAGAGATCCCAGTGGTCCAGAAATCTAAATCCCTGCTCTCTGCACCAGCCCCTCAGCCATATATTCATACCCTCTATCTCTCTGTTCCTGGCCTCACCAGCACGAGGTACCGGTAGCAGTCCAGAGATAACTACCTTCGACGTCCTACTTCTCAGCGTTTTTCCCAACTCTCTAAACTCCCGCTGTAGCACCTCCTTCCTCTTCCGCCCGACGTCATTCGTGCCCACGTGCACAACGACTTCAGGTTGATCGCCTTCCCTCGCTAGGATTTTCTGAAGCCGGTCTGTGATGTGTTGAACCCTGGCACCAGGGAGGCAACAGACCATCCTCAAGTCCCTCCTGCTGCCACAGAATCTTCTATCCGTCCCTCGGACTATGGAGTCACCGACCACTACGGCTCTTCCAGACTTCGGTCTCCCCTGTCGTGTATCCTTGCCAACAGGTCCGCCACTCGGACTGGAAACGTCTTCTGCCCCGACAGTTCCCAAGAGGGTATACCTATTTGCAATAGGCACAGCCACTGGGGTCTCCTGTAGTCCACGTCCACTCCCCCCGGAAACAGTCTCCCACCTTCGCTCGACCTGGACCCTTGGCGTGACAATAATAAACCTACATCTAAACCTAAACAATGGGCCGAAGGGCCAGTTTCCATATTCTATGACTTCAATGTACAAATAAAATCTTCTTACATCAGCTAAAGAATTCAACTCGGGAATGTTTAAAAGAGGAAGATTTTACAGAAAGGTGCTTCATCTTCATTAAACCATCGAGAAAGAGCTTCCTTCAAATGGCCACAAAGTGCTGGAGTAAATCAGCAGGTCAGGCAGCAGCTCTGGACAA
This sequence comes from Rhinoraja longicauda, assembly GCF_053455715.1. Taxonomy (NCBI): domain Eukaryota; kingdom Metazoa; phylum Chordata; class Chondrichthyes; order Rajiformes; family Arhynchobatidae; genus Rhinoraja; species Rhinoraja longicauda. The sequence continues at coordinate 96,104,494 of NC_135954.1, forward strand.
CTTGGATAGGCGACGTTTAGGGTCAGGACCATTCTCAGACTAAAGAGTCTCAATTCAGGCGCCGTCTCGAAACGTCGTCTATCCATATTCTCCAGAGATGCTGCCTGGCTCGTTCAGTCACTCCAGCACTTTGTGTCCTTTTGTGTAAACCAGCATCTGTAGTTCCTTGTTTCTATACTTCAAATGGTGCCGACTCACACACGCAGTAACTATGATTCTCTTCTCTCTTGCTCCAGGTTAACAATAGTATCGATAATCTGCAATCCATCACCTCGGGCAACTGGGATGTGACGCAGATTTTGACATACGATGAACTTCATCAGAAAATGTAAGTGTCCAGGAATGGCTAAAACAAATTAGAAGTCAAATAGCAATCTACTCTTTTGGAATAAAGGATCAGACGCCCATTCTAGATCCTTTCTCCAATGTCAATACAATTCAGATTTAGGAGCGAAACGTAACAAAAGATGATTGATATAAACTATTTCACAGATTACGCAGACGTTATACCACCTCCAAGTTGTTTATGGGCTGCAGACTCCAGTGTTTCTGTATTACAGCTAGAGGAACTGTGAAAGTAAAGGCACATGTGATAACAATAGTCATTGGGTCAGAGCATGGAAACAGGCCCTTCGACCCAACTTGCCCACTCCAACGAGCATGCCCTATCTACACGTCCCACCTGCCTGCCTTTGGCCCATATCCCTCTAAACCTATCCCATCCATGTACCTGTCCAAATGTTTCTTAAATGTTGTGGTAGTACCAGCCTCAACTACCTCCTCCAGCAATTCACTCCATATACCTGCCACCCTTTGTGTAAAAAAGTTGCCCCTCATGTTTGTATTAAATCTTTCCCCCCTCATCTTAAACCTATGCCCTCTGGTTCTCAATTCCCCTACTCTGGGCAAAAGACTGAATGCATTTACCCGATCTATTCCTCTCATGATTTTGTACACCTCTATAAGATCACCCCTCATCCTCCTACACTTCATGGAATAAAGTCCTAGCCTGCTCAACCTCCCACCTCTAACTCAGGCCCTTAGGTCCTGGGAACATCTTCGTAAATCTTTTCTGCACCCTTTCCAGCTTAACAACACTGTTCCTATAAAAGGGTGAACAAAACTGACACAATACTCTAAATACTGCAAACTGAAAGGAAAGCAGTAAAGGGTAACCATACGTGTAGGAAGCAACTGCAGATGCTGGTTTACACCGACGATAGACATAAAATGCTGGAGTAACTTAGCGGGGCAGGCAGCATCTCTGGAGAAAAGGAATGGGTGACGTTTTGGGTGTCGACCCCGAAACGCCACCCATTCCTTCTCTCCAGAGATGCTGCCTGTCCTGCTGAGTTACTGCAGCATTTGGTGTCTATTAAGGGTAATCATACTGCAACCTAGCTGTAATAAGCATCCCTGGTCAAGAGAGAATGAACACTTCTCCTCACCTGTTCCTCCCACTATCCTCGCACACCCATCTTCTACCTTCCTCCCTTTTGATTTCCTTTACACCTCCCCTCTCTCAGCCAGCATTTTTCACACAGAGGGCGCGTGCCTGTAAATGAAACAAGCTGCCAGAGGAATCGGCAGTCAGGTACAATTACGTCATTTACAATACACTTGGACTGGTACATGGATGGGGAGGGAACCTTTAGAGGGATATGGATCAGACATGAGGGCGTGCAGCGTAGGTTTATAATAATAATAATAATAATAATACATTTTATTTATATAGCGCTTTTCATATACTCAAAGACGCTTTACAGAGATTTTGAGAACATAGGGAAATTAATAAATAGATAAATAAGTAAATAAATAAATGAACAGAGAAAGGAGACAGTAGGTGAGGTGACCTTCAGTGGTTGAAGGCAGTACTGAACAGGTGAGACTTCAGCGATGTTTTGAATGTGGTGAGTGTGGGGGAGTCTCTAACGGTTTGGGGTAATGAGTTCCATAGGGTGGGAGCAGCAATGGAGAAAGCCCTGTCCCCCCAGGATCTGAGTTTAGTCCGGATGTGGGGGGATAGGAGATTGGCAGCGGCAGAGCGGAGGGTGCAGGTGGGAGTGTGCCTGTGGAGGAGGTCGGTCAGGTAGGATGGGGCCAGGTTATGGAGGGCTTTGTAGGTTATGAGGAGGATTTTGTACTGGATTCTCTGGGGGATGGGGAGCCAGTGGAGTTTATAAAGGACGGGGGTGATATGGTCACGGATCGAGGTGTGTGTGAGTAGACGGGCAGCGGAGTTTTGAATGTATTGAAGTTTATTGATGATTTTTGAGGGTGCGCCATAGAGGAGGCTGTTGCAGTAGTCCAGACGGGAGGTGATGAAGGCGTGGATGAGGGTTTCTGCAGCTGTGGAGGAGAGGGATGGACGGAGACGGGCAATGTTTTTGAGGTGGAAGAAGGCTGTCTTTGTGATGTGTTTGATGTGTTTGTCGAAGGAGAGGGTTTGATCAAGGATGATTCCAAGATTCCGGATGTGAGGTGAGGTTTACTAGGTTAATTCCCGGAATGGCGGGACTATCATATGTTGAAAGATTGGAGCGACTAGGCTTGTATACACTGGAATTTAGAAGGATGAGAGGAGATCTTATCGAAACGTATAAGATTATTAAGGGGTTGGACACGTTAGAGGCAGGAAACATGTTCCCAATGTTGGGGGAGTCCAGAACAAGGGGCCACAGTTTAAGAATAAGGGGTAGGCCATTTAGAACTGAGATGAGGAAAAACTTTTTCAGTCAGAGAGTTGTAAATCTGTGGAATTCTCTGCCTCAGAAGGCAGTGGAGGCCAATTCTCTGAATGCATTCAAGAGAGAGCTGGATAGAGCTCTTAAGGATAGCGGAGTCAGGGGGTATGGGGAGAAGGCAGGAACGGGGTACTGATTGAGAATGATCAGCCATGATCACATTGAATGGCGGTGCTGGCTCGAAGGGCCGAATGGCCTCCTCCTGCACCTATTGTCTATTGTCTATTGACACAGGCAGGTGGGACTAGTCTGGTGAGGCAACTTGGTCGGCATGGACGAGTTGTGCCAAAGGGGCCGCTTCCACGACCCCAGGCCATGACACAAACCAGCACCCCTTCCATTGTTTCCATCTACATTTCACACTGCCTCGACAAGACCACCAGCATAATCAAAGACCCGTCCCACTCCGATCACTCCCTATTCTTCCCTCTCCCATCAATCTGCAAGAGATACAGGAGTTTGAAAACGCACACCTCCAGATTCAGGAACAGTTTCTTCCCAGCTGTTATCAGGCAACTAAACGGTCCTCTCATCATCTACAGCGCGGTCCTGACCTCCCATCTACCTCATTGGAGATATTTGAACTATCTTTAAGCAGACGTTTTGAGACTTTAATATTATATCTTTGCACTAAACATTTGTGCCCTTTATCTTTTATCATTGAGCTGTGGACGGCTTGGTTGTAATCATATGGAGTCTTTTCTTTGACTGGGAAGCACGCAAACAAAAGCTTTTCACTGTATCTCGGTACACGCGGCAGTAATAAACAAACAAACTAACATGCAGTATAGCCCTATGACTCCATGCCAACTTCTCCCGTCTACTGATCCCGGCAACTACATCCCGTCTCTACCATCATTGTCACCACCCCTGCCCCCACTCCCAGTAGACATCCCGCCTTTACCTCCCACACTCCATCCTCTGAGCGTTGCTTCAGGCTAGTGTTACACGGGACCGTCAGGTAAATGGTTTATAAACGCACCCCTGTTCAAATCACACCAGAATCATGTAATGGCATGTGTTACAAGGACTTAACAACCACAGCCGAGAATTAATATTTGATCCTGAATTGAGTACAGCCATGTAGTTGTAACCCAGTGTTAACGAGGCAGAATTTATTGCCTTTCAAGCACATAAATTCTTTACTATCTAATTTATTTTTTCAGAATAACTTGTAAGAGGTCGTAAATGTAGCAGCCCCTCTTTTTAATAAAGATCTGCTTGAAATTGGCCGTGTGAAACAACATTTTGGAAACCCTTTCATCTATGAAAACCATTTAAAAAAATAATCTTTTTCCTGTTTCTTTAACAGCTCCATATTGAGACAGTTGATAAAGTGAATGTTAACTGGTCCTTGTTTTAGTATCTATAATTACACCTATTTATCTTTTGTTCTTCCGTGCCATATTTCCGTATGTCCGTAAGGGTGTCAGGGGTTATGGGGAGAAGGTAGGAGAATGGGGTTGAGAAGGAAAGATTGATCAGCCATGATTGAATGGCGAAGTAGACTCGATGGGCCAAATGGCCTAATTCTGCCCTGAGAATTTATGAACTTGCGACGTAGAAGGATGTAGTTTGGCCCATTGACTCCATGCCAACTCAGAAAGCAAATCCATTCCCATATGGATGACCCTCACTGCTGGAAAGGAGTGTTGGCCTGAGTCTTGTTTTAAAGAGAGATGCAAAGAAGGAGGTTCCCGTCCCGAAACGTTGACTATCCATGTCCTCCAGAGATGTTGCCTGGCCCGCTGAGTTCCTCCAGCACTGTGTGCGAAGAAGGGTCTGAAGAAGGTTCTCGACCCGAAACGTCACCCATTCCTTCTCTCCCGAGATGCTGCCTGTCCCGCTGTGTTACTCCAGCATTTTGTGTCCATCTTCCACTGTGTGTCTTTTCTTGCTTTCAAGCTCTGTCACCATTTCTCCCTGCGGCCAGTTCTCTCCACTTATCTCAGCAATTCTACTCCCCACCCACACCATGGGGCAATTTACAGGAGTGGGAAATATTGCATTCCAAATCGATATTAATGGATTCTGCAGTTAGGCAGAAAAGTGGCAAATGGATTTTATGTAGACTTATGCAAAGTCAAACTTAAAAGGGTAGATCAGAACACTTTGTAAGTGGTAAAAGGATAGATGGAAGGGTGAAAGAGGCTCAGTAGTTTGTGAGCAGAGAAATCAGGGCTACAAAAGAACGAGAAAAGGTTCATGGGATTCTGGTACTTATATCTTCTATATTAGAGGTTAGAGAGTATTTTTACAGCTGTATAAAACTCTTGTTAATCCATTAACGGAACATCATCAGTGGCTCTGGTCTATCTGAAGTGAAGTTAGGGAACTTTACAATGTACATCAGCTGCAGGAGTTTGGATTCTCTTCTGTGAATAACAAGCGCAGCGCAGATAAGTGAATGCATGCCGTCCTATCCAGGAAGCAAAATCAAAAATTAATAGTTGAAGGTATTATATCATATCATATCATATATATACAGCCGGAAACAGGCCTTTTCGGCCCACCAAGTCCGTGCCGTCCAGTGATCCCCGTACATTAACACTATCCTACACCCACTAGGGACAATTTTTACATTTACCCAGCCAATTAACCTACATACCTGTACGTCTTTGGAGTGTGGGAGGAAACCGAAGATCTCGGAGAAAACCCACGCAGGTCACGGGGAGAACGTACAAACTCCTTACAGTGCAGCACCCGTAGTCAGGATCGAACCTGAGTCTCCGGCGCTGCATTACGCTGTAAAGCAGCAACTCTACCGCTGCGCTACCGTGCCGCCCGTGGTAAGAGGGGAATGAAAGTGACCTGAGGGGCAACGTCCTCACACAGAGGATGGTAGGTATATAGAGCTGCATGAAAAGGTGATTGCGGAAGGTACAATAACAACATTTGAAATCAACCTCCCTTCTGTTGACTCCATCTACGCTTCATGCTGCCTCAGCAAGGCCACCAGCATAATGAAGGGCAAGTCTCACCCCGGACACTCCCTATTCTCCTCTAACATCAGGCAAAAGGTACAGAAGTGTGAAATCACCCCCAGATTGAGGGACAGTTTCTTCCCAACAGTTATCAGGCGACTGAACAACTTTATCACCAACTAGAGAGCGGTCCTGACCTACCACAAACCTTATTGGAGACTCTCGGACTATCTTTAATCGGACATTACTGGACCTTACCTTGCACTAAACATCATTCCCCTTAGTCTGTATAATGTGGACGGCTTGATTGTAACCATGTATAGTCTGTCCACTGACTGATAGTATGTGACAAAAGAGCTTTGCACTGTACCTCGACACATGTGAAACCAAATTAAACTGAACTAAAACTAAACATCTGGACAGGTACATGGATAGGAACGGGTAGAGGAATTTGGACCTAACACAGACAAAGGGGATTAGATTAATTAGGCAAAAAAAAAGGCACAAAGTGCTGGAGTAACTCAACGGGTCAGGCAGTATCTCTGGAGATGTAATAACTAGGAACTGCAGATGCTGGTATGTATCAAAGAAAGACACAAAATGATGGAGTAACTCAGCGGGTCAGGCAGCAACTCTGGAGATGCAATAATTAGGAACTACAATTGCTGGTATGTACCAAAGAAAGACACAAAATGATGGAGTAACTCAGTGGGTCAAGCTGCATCTCTGGAGAACATTGATAGGTTTTGGGTCAGGACCTTCAGATTGATTGCAGGGTTAGTGTGAATGAAAGCTGGAAAAGGGGAGAGGCAGGACAGAACGTGGCTGGTAATAGGTGGAACATGGACGAGTGGAGAACTAGAAATAAATGGATCCGTGTTCCCTGGAGATGCTGCCTGATCTGCTGAGCTACTCTAGCACTTTGTGTCTTTTTGTTTGTAAACCAGCATCTGCAGTTCCATATGTCTGCTGCTTAAATAGGCATCTTGGTCGGCATGGACTAGTTGGGCCGAAGGAACTATTCCCGTACTGCATTACTCTGTGACTCTGAAGTGATTCGACTGTAACTTCCGAATCAGAATTAAAATCTTGCAGTGGAACCATCCACAAGACTGTAGCATAAGAGGTGTTACATCAAATTAGCATCTCGAGGATGAGCTGATCTTTTCAGCCATATGTAATACTACTTCGAAAGAATAATATTTACTTTTAGGTTTTACAATGTTTGGGCATTGATTTGGCAATGAAGTGCTTCTGAAGTGTAATCAGTGTTGAGGTGGGGGAAATGCTTCAACTAACTTGTAGACAGGATAAATAACAATACAATACAATACAATACAATATATCTTTATTGTCATTGTACAGGGGTACAACGAGATTGGGAATGCACCTCCCATACGATGCAATAAATTAATTAGTTAGTCAGTATTCATTTAAACAACCCAATGAAACAAATTGTAACAGTTTTAAAACAGAATAAAGTGCAAGTAGATCTGTGCCGGTTCACTGTGCGATGTGACCATCCGGCTCAGCAGGACCGGTTCATAGCAGCTATGGCCCTGGGGATGAAGCTGTTCCTGAGACTGGAGGTGCGGGCGTAGAAGGCCTTGTATCGTCTGCCCGATGGTAGAAGTTCGAACAGACTGTTGCAGGGGTGTGAAGAGTCTTTGTGGATGCTGGTGGCTTTTCTGAGGCATCGTGTGTTGTAGATGCCCTCCAAGGCTGGTAGCTGTGTTCTGATGGTCCTCTGAGCTCTATGGACTACCCGCTGAAGAGCTTTCCTCTCTGCCTCCGTGCAGCTGAGGTACCACACAGGGATGCCATGTGTTAGGATGCTCTCTATGGTGCAGCAGTAGAAGGTCGTCAGCAGCTGTTGGGGTAGACCAGACTTTTTCAGTGTTCTTAGGTAGAACAGTCGTTGCTGCGCCTTCTTGACCAGCGCAGCGGTGTTATAATCACCACATCTGAGATAATCACCACATCTTCTTCTTACCGAGTCCACATCACAAGGTGAGAAATTGTTCAGTCAGAGCTGAAACACTTCTGGGCATCTGCATACAATTGCGCTTCTTGTGCAGATTGGTGGAAACAGGGCCGGGACGTGAACGCTCTTTCCTTGACCCCAATCACCACATGATCTCATATTAGATCTTTGCTTGAGGTTTCCACCCTAAACAGCAAACTGAGAAATGCCCTGTCATTTTTTTGGGTCATCGAATCATGCAGCATGGAAACAGGCCCTTCGGCCCAACAAACCCACACCAACCAATGTGCCCCATCCAACCTAGTCCCACCTGCCTGCTTTTGGTCCATTTCCCTCTAAACCCGTCCTATCCATATACGTCTAAATGTTCTTAAAACTTAAATGTTGCGCTAGTACCTGCCTCAACTACCACCTCCGGCAGCTCGTTCCACTCACCCACCACCCTTTGTGTAACAAAGTTACACCTCAGGTTCCCAGTAAATCCTTCCCCCCTCACCTTAAATCTATATCCTCTGGTTCTTGATTCCCCTATTCTGGCCAAAAGACTCTGTGCGTTTACCCAATCTATTCCTTTCATGACTTTGTACACCTCTACAAGATCACCTCTCATTCTCCTGCATCCAAGGAATAAAGCCCAAGCCTGCTCAACCTCTCCCTATAGCTCAGGCCCTCGAGTCCTGGCAACATCCTGGTGAATCTTTGCACCCTTTCAAGCTTGACAATATCTTTATTCTCACATGGTGACCAAAACTGAACATAATACTCTAAAGGTGCTCTCACCACCATCTTATATAACTGTAACATGCCATAACTGTAACATGACCTTTCAACTTCTATACTCAGACATTTAGATCAATGTAAAGGATCGTTCAGAAAGCATTCCATTTAATCTCTAAATTTAAGCTCCAAATTGTTAGCAAGAATATAAGAAACAGAAGTAGGAACAAACTTTACATTCACTTTCTCTGTTGAAAGATAAAACATGGAAACAGGCCCTTCAGCCCACCGAGTCCATGCCGACCATCAATCACCTGTGCACACTAGTTCTGTTATCCTACTTTCTCATCCACTTACTACACATCAGAGACATTTTACAGAGACCAACTAACCTACAAACCTGAAGAAGGGTCTCGACCCGAAACGTCACCCATTCCTTCTCTCCCGAGATGCTGCCTGACCTGCTGAGTTACTCCAGCATTTTGTGAATAAAAACCTTCGATTTGTACCAGCATCTGCAGTTATCTTCTTATACAAACCTGCCCATCTTCGGGATGTGGGAGGAAACCGGAGCACCCAGAGCGGTCACATTGAGAACGTGCAAAGTTAACGCAGTTTTACCAACTGTTCCACAGTGCCGTCAATTTTGCCTGCTCTACTATTCAGCAGGTACATGGCTGATCTCAGCTTTTCCATCTCAGTTTCCTGTACAAACTCAAATCCTTTGATATCTAAATACCTGTCATCTCTGCCTTGAACGTAATGAGAGAAAGAGCCTCTACATCCTCTTCAAAACGGAATTCCAATGATTCCTCTGGGCGTCACGATGGCCCCACGGTAGAGTTGCTGCCTTACAGCGCCAGAGACCCGGGTTGAATCCTGACTACAGGTGCTGTCTGTACGGAGTTTTAACGTTCTCCCTGTGACTGCGTGTATTTTCCCCGGGTGCTCCGGTTTACTCCCACATTCCAAAGACATACAAGTTTGTAGATTAATTTAGCTTCGGTAAAAATTGTAAATTGGCCCTAGTGCGTGGGATAGTTCTAGTTTACGGGGGTCACTGGTTGGCGGGGACCTAGTGGGCCTTTGGGGCCTGTTTCTATTCTGTATCTCTAAACTAAACTAAACTAAATTCTGGCTGAGGATATTTATTTTCATCTCCATCCTTATTGCGTGCCCCATCTATGCTGGTCCCAGATCAAATCTGAAAGCATTCTCGAGGATGCCTGCCAGCCTGGTATTCACTTTTCTCTCTTCTGCCGTCTGGGGGATACAGGAGCTAGAAATCTTTGGTGTCCAGACTTAAGAACAGCTTCTTCCATGCAGTTACCAGTCTCTTGAACTTTTCACCTCTTTCACACCCACTTCCCGGAGAATCTGCCACCTTTTATGCTCTTTGTTTAGTTTAGTTCAGAGATACAACGTGGAAACAGGCCTTTTGTCCCACTGAGTCCGCACCGATCAGTGAACCCCACACATTAACACAAGCCTACACACACTAGAGACAAGTTACACATACACCAAGCCAATTAACCTGCAAACCTGTGTGTCTTTGGAGTGTGGGAGGAAACCAAAGATCTCGGAAAAAACCCATGCGGTCACTAGGAGAACGTACAAACTCCGTACAGACGGCACCCGTAGTCGGGATCGAACCCGGGTCTCCGACGCTGCAAGCGCTGTAAGGCAGCAATTCTACCGCTGTGCCACCGTGGCCTTCCATATCATTGAAACCCTTCCATATCTGTAGTTACCCTCTCCCCTGACTCTCAGCCTGAAAAAGGGTCTCGAACCAAAACGCCACCCATTCCTTCTCTCCAGAGATGCTGCCTGTCCCGCTGAATTACTCCGGCATTTTGTGTCTATCTTTAATTCTAAACCAGCATCTGCAGTTCTTTCCGGCACGTATTCTTACTCTTAATTCTACCTTATTTGATTATTCCATTATTGTACTTTAGGTTTTTTTTTCAATATTTCCGGTTTATTTATCGTTAATTGTATCCTCGGTTGTATTTATCATTACCGTGTTTACTTGTTACTCCATGTGCTCCAAGCAACTAAAGATTTTTATTCCATCCTGGTGTATATGATAATAAATTAATGTACATCTGTACTTTATGAAACACGGATGAAGCTGCACATCGATCATTGTGTGCAGTTCTAGTCGCCACACGGTAGGAAGGATGTTGTTGCACTCGTGATATTATGGAGGAGATTCACCCATCCTTAGACTTTAGAGATACAGTGCAAAAACAGGCCCTTCAACCCACCAAGTCCACGTCGACCGACGATCACCCCATACACTAGCACTATCCTACACACTGTAGAGAATTTACAATTTTACCAAAGTCAATTAACTAACAAATCTGTATGTCTTTCGAATGTGAGAGGAAACCGGAGCACCCAGGGAAAACCCAAGCGGTCACGGGGAGAACATGCAAACTCTTACAGACAGCACCGAACATAGTCAGGATCGAACCTGGGTCTCTGGTGCTGTAAGTCAGCACCTCCAGCGGAGCGCCACCGTGCCGCACTGCCCCGCCCTGCCCTGCCCAGCCCCATCTATTGCCATCATCTAAGGCATTTAGTTAAGGGTAGAGATTGGATAGGCCTTTGCTTGTTTTCCTTGAAGTGAAGGAAGCTGAGAAATGAGTTTGGAAATACAGCATGGAAACTGGCCCTTCAGCCTCACCAACCATCAATCACCCTGTACACTAGTTGTATTAGGGGCAATTTACAGAAGCCAATGAACCTGCAAACCCGCACGTCTTTGGAATGTGGGAGGAAACCGGAGCACCTGGAGGAAACCCACGCGGTCACAGGGAGAACGTGCAAACTCCATACGGACAGCACCCATAGTCAGGATCGAACCCGGGTTTCTGGTGCTCTGGGGAAACAAATCTACCGCTGTGCCACCATGCCACCGTAAACTTGATGGAAGTACATAAAGTGGTAAGAGGCATAGATAAGGTTGATAGAATCTTTATCCCATGGCAGGGGCATCAAAAACAAGAGGTTTAAGATAGGCACTTTAAAAGGGAATTAAGGGGAAATACTATTTTGTACATAGTGGTTGAATCTGGAATGTGCTGCTAGAACAGGTGAAGAAATCAGATACGATCACTAAGTTTAAGAGCTGTTTAAACAGACACAAATAAGCAAAGCATGGAATGATACAGACCTAACGTGGGCAAATGGGGTTAAAGTGGATTGGCAGAAAGGACAGCATGGATGTGATGGGCGGAAGGGCATGTTTCTGCGCTGTACAAATATATAACTATGATTTCATGTCTTTGCTCTCGATCTGATTATTGCTAAATTGTCTCGCACTGTCTGTGTGTATACATGCAAGCACAACATGCACACACACGTGTAGACTAAGTACCCGTGATCCACCTTATATGCACCTCTTATTCATTAATGCATATATTGTCCTATTAATACATTGACATGAAAAGAACAAACTATTCAATTAATTTACTGCTCTTATCCCCAGTTACTTTCTGAGCACAGAGGACTCTCCTTTACGGCGACAATTATACAGGTAAGATTGTGTCTGCCTGTAACGGTATGAACTTGCATCCACGTATGTATATGTGCATGCTTGTCAATGTGTATTGTGCTACTATCTGCACATGTGCACGTGTACATGTTTTAATGTGTGCATGTGTTTGCCTGCACGTGTGTGTGCATGTTGTGCTTGCATGTCGATTCCACGTGCTTATGAGTGCATTAGTATAATTGATCTGTGTAAGTATGTGTTTATGCTTCTCTGTGTGTGTTGTGCTGTGTGTGGGTGCAAGCTTGTATGTGCGCACATGTATGGGCCCTCGTGTGTGTGTACGTGTGCACGCGTATGTGTGCCTCCATGTATGTGTGTGTGCCAAGTGTACACATGTGTGTATATGTGCATGAGTGTGTGTGCACATGTGTGTGAGCGTGTCTGTGTGTGTTTGCATGTGCGCGCATGCTGTTCGTGTGCTGTGCGTGTGCGTGCACATGCGTGCGCGCGCATGTATGTGGTCAATTGGTTATATAACATTCCAAAATCGCACAGCATCGACACAGGCCCTTCAGCCCACCATTTCTATACTGGCCATTTCCACTAATCCCATTTACCAGCACTGGGTCCCTAGCCTCCTCCATAGGTGAGTGTGTGATGTGACTACCATGTGCATGAGGTGTATCCATCATGGCCAAGTTGCCCACCAAGACAACAGGGAACTTTCCTACTGATGCCCCTGGTCCACTGGAGGCCACTGCCCCAGAGCACTTGCTATGATTGCAACCTACTCAGCTCCTGAGGATCCGCTCTTTATTTATAGGTCAATTTAGATACAGTATGGAAACAGGCCCTTCAGCCCACTGAGTCCGTGCTGACCAGCGATCACCCCGTACACTAGCACTATCCTGCACACTAGGGACAATTTTACCGGTCAATTAACCCCTACAAACCTGTACATTTTGGAGTGTGGAAGGAAACCGGAGCCCCCGGAGAAAACCCACGCGGTCACGGAGAGAATGTGCAAACTCTGTGCAGACAGCACCCGTAGTCAGGATCGAACCCGGGGCTCTGGCGATGTAAGGCAGGAACTCTTCTGCTGTGCCACCATGCTGCCTAGTAATGTTTGACCGACTCGGCACTCCTCCGTCTGCAGTGGCTGGCGTCCTCTGAAGGTTTATATTGCTTACAAAATAAATGCTCAGACAAGCTTAATACAGTTGATTGCTCAGGAGAGTGAGCTTTTAAATGATTTACTTTGGCCCGGCAATTTACATGCTATGCTGCCTCTGAATCTCCCCCTGTTGATATAATGATATATCGATGCCCAAAGGTAATGTTTGGATTCATGCCTGCAATTGCTGAGACAGTGAGTCTCTGCTAATCCACAGCACACAGAGAGGAGGGCGGGCGGCCCAAACAGAATAAATGCTTCTGCACAGAGGAGAGAAAGGGACTGGGAGACTGTCAGACTGACACCTAGTGGTTGACTGGGGATCGTACAAAATACCAAAGACAGAAGCAACTGCAGATGCTGGTTTACAAAAACAGACACAAAGCCCTGGAGTAAGTGGGCAAGTACCATCCATACATTTAAGAGACATTTGGACAAGTACATGGATAGGATAGGTTTAGAGTTTTATGGGTCAAGTGCGAGTAGGTGGGACTAGTGTAGATGGGGCACGTTGGTCGATGTGGGCATGTTGGACAGAGGGCCCCGTGTTTCCATGCTGTATGACTGAATGACTCTCTATGCAGGAGTATGTGTGTGGGTGTCTGTCTGTGTCTGTCTGAATGTGTAAGACCATAAGACATAGGAACAGAATTAGGCCATTCGGCCCATCGGGTCTGCTCCACCATTCGGTCATGGCTGATCTATTTTCCTTTCAGCCCCATTCTCCCGCCTTCCTCCCTAACCTTTGACACCTATACTAATCAAGAACCCATCAATCTCAGCTTTAAAAATACCCAATGACTTGGCCTCCACAGCCTCTTCTGTGGCAATGAATTCCACAGATTCACCTCCCTCCCACGCTGAATACATTTGTGTGTGTGTGTGTGTGTGTGTCTGTGTGTATATATATATATATATATATATATGTGTGTGTGTGTGTGTGTGTGTGTGTGCGTGTTTATGTGTGTGAAAGGGGATGAGGGTGAGAGAGGATGAAAGAGAGAGAGAGAGGGGGTAGTATGAGAGAGAGGAAACAGTCAAAACTGCAAAAGGTTGAGCACCAGTAGGGAGATGAAAATCAGAAAAGGATGAGACCTGGGTCAGAGGAATGCAGATGTCCCAGGGGATTGTCAGGCTGGTGGAGGCTAACAAGCATCTTGCTGACTTTAATGGGGCCTAGAGTACTGCCAGTCTGCATTAAGGAATTGATCTCTTTAGTTTAGTTTAGTTTAGTTTAGAGATACAGAGTGGAAACAGGCCCTTCGGCCCACCAAGTCCATGCCGACCAGCAATCACCCGCACACTAGTTCTATCCTACACACTAAAAGCAATTTGCAGAAGCCAATTAACCTACAAACCTGTACGTCTTTGGAGTGTGGGAGGAAACTGGAGCACCTGGAGAAAACCCACGCGGTCACAGGGAGAACGTACAAACTCCATACTGGCAGCACCCGTAGTCAGGATCAAACTCGGTCTCTGGCGCTGTGAGGCAGCAACTCTATCGCTATGCTACCGTGCCATTAGATAAAAGTCATTATATATATTTAAGTAATATGCATGATAATAGTGTTTGCTGCAGCTGCTAAAAAAACAATCTTCTACCTTTAGTGCAGAGACCAGTGGGACCTTTAACAGGCGCTGCCTGTCCTGTGACCTCATCCCGAACTGCACATCCTTCAGCGCCTCATTTAGTCACAACATGCATTACTTCTTGCTGTACTGCAAAGGTGGGTGAGAAATTGTTTTGTTTTCTGTACTACCTACATTTCTAGAAGTTCATGTTCCTTTCCCTCAGTCTTATTTCCTTAAGACACAGAACCAGTCTGTTTGGTCCTTCAAGTCCATGCCAATGCTGAGAACCATCCCATTCCCCCACTTATTTTCCGGTAACCTATTCTTTCACACATGCCCATGAAACAGGGAATAATGTTTAGTGCAAGATAAAGTCCAATTAAAAATAGTTTGAGGTTCTTCAATGATGTATACAATAGCTCAGGACCGCTCTCTTGTTGTTAGTAGGGTAGTTCAGTTGCCTGATAACAGCTGGGAAGAAACTGTCCCTGAATCTGGAAGAGTGCGTTTTCACACTTCTGTATCTCTTGCATAATGGGAGAGGGGAGAGGGGAGAGGAGGGAGTGACCAGGGTGAAATTTGTCCTTGATTATGCTAGTGGCCTTGCCTAGGCAGCGTGAAGCATAGATGGAGTCAATGGAAGGGAGGTTGGTTTGTGTGATGGTCTGGGCAGTGTCCACAATTCTTTACAATTTCTTACGGTCTTGGATGGACTTGTTCCCAAACTGTGCTATGATGCATCCCCATAAAATGTTTTCCACGGCGCATCTGTAGAAGTTGGTGAGAGTTTTTGGGGACATGCCGAACTTCCTAAGCTTCCTAAGGAAGTATTGGTGTGCTTTCTAAATCCCAATGAGAAGCACTACTTTAAGAGTTCCCATCGCGACAGGATTCTACAGAGGTGCACTTTGCAGTTGATATTGCGTTCCCTTCATGGGTTGATCACAATCCTGCGTTTCAAAGCCCAATATTGCAGGTTCTAATACATCTAACACATTGCACACATTGTGAGCGTCAAGGTGTATCCACAGTTGGCATCTGGAAACAAGGCCTGGGCAGAGTAAGGCACTCAATACAAAGGGGTGCTGGTAGAACATGTTCCCACTGTAAATTGCTCCAGGGGCAGGTGGTGGTAGGTGAATGCTAGGGGGTGGGAGTTAATGGGCACATGAGAGAGAACAAGTTGCAGGAAAACGTGGGGGGATATAACTGACGGGATAGCATAACCTGATGCAATAGGAACTTATGCCATCGCGCTAAGCAAATCCCAATTGATTCCAGGTTTCCTCGCTCACTTCCAGACATCGGACTTGCTAACGATTTCTCTTTATCCCTTCAGGGCCAGGAGTTCCAAAGGTCACAGTTCACAGCACCAGTGACAGGCATGGTAAGTTGTCACCTTTCACCTGCAGTTCAGTTTATTATTGTCACGTGTACCGAGGTACAGTGAAAAGCTTTTGTAGCGTGCTAACCAGTCAGCGGGAAGACAATACACGATGACAATCAAGCCGTTTACAGTGTACAGATACATGGTAAGGGACTATGATGAGCAATAGAAATTCCTCAGCAATATAATCTTCGTCAGGTCAAACTGCAGTCTCTTTATCTTCGTGGTACCGATCAGTAGCCGTGTCTTCCTCGCTTATATAATCTACTCCAACGCCAACTCTCTTTACGATTCACACAACTAAATGGCCTCATCCCTGGAATCATTCTAATCTGCGTCGGAAGGAACTGAAGATGCTGGTTTACATCGAAGGTGGACACAAAGTGCTGGAGTAACTCAGCGGGGTCAGGCAGCATCTCTGGATGAAAGGATTAGTTGACGTTTCGGGTCAAGACCCTTCTTCACACTGAGAGTCAGTGGAGAGGGAAGCTAGAGGTATGAAAAGGTGCAGAACAAATCAGAGCCGGCACCGATGGCTCAGGAGCACACGAAGGTCATTCTAACCTGTTGCTTGCAGCATCAATTAGCTGACTGGTCTTTGCAAAAATATGGCACCCAGAACTGAATACAATACTCCAATTTGTGGCCAAACCAATGTTATACAAAAATCCTTCCTGATCTTCTTGTTCTTGTTCTCAGTACCTCTACTTCTCAAGCCTGGGATCCCTTGGAACATTTTCATCACTTTTTTCAATCTGCCCTGCCACCATTGAAAAACTAAGCACGTGACTCCCAGATCCCAGGAAGAGTTGCGGATTCTGCTCTGTCTTTGCATCAGGCTCAATTCAAAACCTACCCCACCTCTCCCACCAGAAGGGACAAGAATCAAGACTTTGAGGGGGGGAACACAAAATGCTGGAGTAACTCAGCGGGTCAGGCAGCATCTCTACAGGATGTGGACTCCAGCAGGGGGGCGTAGTGGCTCGGCAGTAGAGTTGCGGCCTTACATAGACAGAGAACCGGGTTCGATCCTGACAGGTATTGGCTGTACGAAGTTGGTACGTTCTCATTGTGGGGTTTGTCTGGTTGCTCCAATCTTCTTCCACCTTCCAAAGACCTACAGTTTTGTAGGTTAATTGGCTTGGTAAAATTGTAAATTGTCCCTATTGTGTAAGATGGTGCTAGTGTACGGGGTGATCGCTGGTCGGCGCGGGCTCGGTGGGCCTTTTCTGTGCTCCAAGTGTACTCTGATAAACCTATGCAATAGGTCAATAGTTTGCAAATGTACTTGAGCAAGAGAGTACAATAGATCAACATTTAAAAGACATTTGGACACGTACATGGATAGGAAAGTTTTAGAGGGAAATGGACCAAACATTTGGTTGGTGGGATGGGTACCTGTATGGGCAGCTGGGTCAGCATCGACATGTGTGGCCGAATAGCCTGTTTCTGTGCTGTATGACTCTATGATGCTATAGTTTCATTTAGTTTTTAGTTTAGAGATACAGCATGGAAACAGGCCCTTAGTCCCACCCAGTCCGTGCCAGCCAGTGATCACCCGTACACTAACTCTGTCCTACACACGAGGGACAATTTACAGAAGCCAATTAACTCTGCCGCTATAGTTTAGTGAGAAGAATATAAAGGTCATTTATTACTTCAAGTCTAAGTGAGGTAGAGCATCAAAGGGTTACTGGAATACCATTGCACCGTTTAGAGCTGGGAGTTGTGCAGTGGAGAAACAAATTCTTCGGCCCACTACATCCATGCCCACAAGTCAGCTGATTACAAGGACAAGATTGGGGGCAGATTGATCTCAACGAGTCATAGGATCATGGAGAGATTCACCTGTGAAAAATCTTACTATCAACCACACATTTAATCAATTCCTTATTTTTATTCCCCTCGCATTCCCATCAAGTATCCCCTGAATCTACCACACATTTAGGAACCAGGAGTAATTTGCAGCAGGCCATTAAACTACCAAGCCACATGTCTTTGGGAGCTCCCGGAGGAATCCCACGTGGTCACAGGGAGATTGTGCAAACTCCTCACAGACAGCAGCGGAAGTCAGGATTGGACCCAGGACGCTTGTCGCTGTGAAACTGCGGTTCTATTAAATGTGTCACTGTGTGCTGCCAAAGGCCTGAATTTGAATATCCTTGAAGCCAATGGGGAAAGGGCTGAAACACTGGTTGAATTAAAGATGTGCAAGTTACATAGAACATAGAACAGTACAGCACAGTACCTATCCATGTGCTCCAGTGATGCTGCCCCACCCCCTGAGTTACTCAAGCACTGTTCGACAGCATCATTCCAGCATCTGCAGTTCATTGTTTCAACGTTCCACTCTTACACTTCTATACGAGTGTGTTCAAGGCATGATTTGACTGGCTAGCACACGAAAGAAAGCTTTTCACTGTTTCTCGGTCCACATGACAATAATAAACTAAACTAAACCAAAATGCAATGAAAGAGAATTGGCCAGAACTACATTCGGAAGTCAAGTCCAATGGTAATGTAAGGCAGTATATGTGTAACATCGGGGGATGGACGGCATGGTGGCACAGCGGGATAGCTGCTGCCTGACGGCACCAGAGACCCAAGTTCAATCCTGACTGTGGGTGCTGTCTGTAACGGTGTTCGTACATTCTCCCTGTGACCACCTGAACTTTCTCCGGGTGCTCCAGTTTCCTCCCACACTCCAAAGACGTAGAGGTTTGTAGACTAATTGGCTTGGTAAAATTGTAAATTGTCGCTGGTGCTTGTAGGAAAGTGTTAGTGCGCGGGTTCGCTGGTCATTGTGGACTCGGCGGGCCGAAGGGAATCTTTCCGTGCTGTATCTCTAAACTGAACCAGACTGAACTGAACATGTTCGGTGTAGAATGATTTAGATTTTTATTAGATTTAGAGATACAGAGCAGAAACAGGCCCTTCGGCCCACCGGGTCCGCGCCGCCCAGCGATCCCCACACACTAACACTATCCTACACCCACTAGGGACAATTTTTTTTTTTTTAACATTTGCCCAGCCAATTAACCTACATACCTGTACGTCTTTGGAGTGTGGGAGGAAACCGAAGGTCTCGGAGAAATCCCACGCAGGACACGGGGAGAACGTACAAACTCCGTACAGACGGCACTTTCTAATGCTTTCTAGTTTACTATGAACCTCAAGCATAATTTCAGCAACAGGTGTGACATCAAAATTATAACATCGCTTACTCCGACCTCATCCAAAGAACATTATATCAGCTGGATGGATTGAGCTAAAGATGACTTAAAATCTAACTCCTTTTTTTAACCTCTTTAGAATATTTTGAGCTGGTGAGAAATGAGAAGGTCGTAAACGCCACTGAGAGCATGCAAATGCCCAAGATAGAGTTCAGAGAAGTTCAGATAAAAGATTACAGTAAGTATTGTTCTTCTCGGTCGCCGAATATAAGAATACAACAGCACACTAATACAACAGCCCAGTCATATCATTTGAAAGGCTCTTGCTGACATTTATATGCATCACATTTCTCTCTGCCATAAGAGACTGATGTGCTTCCACCTTGCGTTTTATCACTCAATAGCAATCAGAAGTTAGGATGATGTAGGTTGTGTTTCAGTTTGTGACAGGTTGCCTGTGGATGCATTCATAATTTAAGTCTGTCTGGTTTGCTATTTATTATGTGCAGGAAAGAACTGCAGATGTTGGTTTAAATCAAAGGTAGACACAAAATGCCGGAGTAACTCCACGGGACAGGCAGCATCTCTGGAGAGAAGGAATGGGTGACGTTTCGTGTCGAGACCCTTCTTCAGACTGATGTCAGGGGAGTGGGCGGGACAGAGATAGAATGTAGTCGGAGACAGTAAGACTGGTGGGAGAACTGGGAAGGGGAGGGGATGGAAAGAGGGGGAAACTCTCTCTTGTGTCTACCTTGCTATTTATTACTGCACGTTTGCATGCTAAATTAATCTTCATGCTGCTCTTTGGCTATTTATCCTGCACATTAGGCTCTGAAGCTGATACACCTATTCCTTTCAAAGCCAGAGAACGATACTGGCAATTTAGACAATTATCAGGCTGTGAACAATTTACTCCTTGCAATTCCCTGTTTGTTTGATAATGTAACACTATACCCGAGTGATCTCTGCCACTAATGCCTCTAATGATTGTGTGTAATTGAAGCAGTTGTTCGGCAGTCTACTGTAAGGTGGGGCATTTAAGGTGGTAAGGTTCTTCCACATTCCCATTCCCATCCCCACTGCAATGTTTGTGCTCCTTTGGTCTGAATCTCCTTCAAATAATCTATAATAAACAATAAATAATAAATATTTAAACAATCAATAATGTGGTGTCAGACAAGGGCACAGTTTTGCATTATATCCTCTGACAAAGCAGCACTGCTCTAGAAAGTCAGCCAAGATTTTGTTCCCATGTTCATAGTGAGGTCCATTCCACAATTTTCCGACTCTGAGATGTATGTTCTTTCAGAAACGGGCTTTATGCATCTGTATATTTGCCACGGACCAGGCAATTCTGTGCAGTGTGTTCCTTTAACATTTGAGCCTAGCTGAACTGTGAATGAGTGATATCCAAAAGTCGCAGTTAAATTCACGACATTTTTGTGAGCTGGATTCTTGCCTTGGCCAGCAGATGAGCCTATTTTGCATCAAATTCTCTATCCACCGAAGACAGGATTAAGGTCATGCAAAAGGGCGCAAAGTGCTGGAGTAACTCAGCGGGTCAGGCAGCATCTCTGGAGAACATGGATAGGTGACGGTTCGGGACAGGATCCTTCTTCAGTCACTATAATCTGTTCCATGCAAGTATCCAGGTTATGTTGCAGCATGATGGAAACAAAGTGCTGGAGTAACTCAGCGGGTCAGGTAGCATTGCTGGAGAAAAGGGATTGGTGAAGTTTCGGGTCAGCAGCCTTCTTCAGTTGAACTGTGGAGCTGGCTAACAGACTTATAGTGGAGGGAGGGAAGAAACATGGGGGCGGTGAGAGAAGGGACGGTTTGGGGGATTGATGGGAGATGTGCTCAGCCCTTCGTTTATTCTGGCTGTGTTAATCCCTGTGGGAAAGTTTCACTTTGACTGCGATGGGTATCTCTAACATGAGGCCAACTCCACCTTACTGTTTTTCAGCCCTCACAATGCAAGTCGTCAAGCCAGCAGGATTCTCAGAACTGTCACGATATCCTTTGTTGCTTATCGTGTGAGTATGATCTTAGCTTTATGATCAGCATGGAACTTTATTGATGCATACAATTCCACTTCACTGGCCAGCCCACTGTTGGAATACCTGGCTTTAGAATATGGGAGGAAACCGGAGCACGCGGAGAAAACGCACGCAGTCACAGGAAGAACATACAAACTCCGTACAGACAGCACCCGTGGTTAGGATCGAACCCGGGTCTCTGGCGCTGCTCAGACAGCAATGCTACCGCTGCGCCACTGTATGGCCCTCGTCCCACCTGCCTGTGTTTGGCCCTTATCCCTCCGAACCCATCCTATCCATGTACCTGCCTAAATGTTTCTTAAAACATTACGATAGTACCTGCCCCAACTACCTCCTCTGGCAGCTCGTTCTATACACCCACCACCCTTGGTGTAAAAAAGTGACCCCTCAGGTTCCTATTAAATCTTTCCCCCCTCACCTTAACGAATGAACACTTTTTGCTTTGTTGCAGTGGTGACAGTCCTGGTACCCAGATTGTCACAGAGCAGTTCCAAGTAGATTGGACAACTGTGCTTGTTAGTTCATCCAACGCCATTGTGGTCAGGTTCGATGGGCGTGGCAGCAGTTTCCAAGGGACCAAACTCTTGTACGAAATAAAGGGAAAACTGGGAACCGTGGAAGAAAAGGATCAAATGGATGCTTTGAAGTAAGTTCTTTTTGATGATACAAGGTTCTTCTCTGATGCACATGGATAAATATGTATTGGTAGAAAAAGTTCCTTTTGGGCATTCTTTCATCTCAACTCATTAAACGCGGATTAACTTCGTTATTATTTCTCAAGGGTGGCAGGCAACATGTTGCTTTTAATCAACATCAGGTTGTGCTGAAGATAGACATAAAAAGCTGGAATAACTCAGCAGGTCAGACAGCATCTCTGGAGAAAAGAAATAGGTGACGTTTCGGGTCGAGTCCCATCTTCAGACTGAAGATGAAGATGTCGAGACCCAAAACTTCACCTGTTCCTTTTCTCCAGAGATGCTGTCTGACCCGCAGAGTTACTCCAGCTTTTTATGTCTATCTTCAGCACAGGGTGGGGGGATTGTCCGGATTAAAAAAGATTAAAAGACCACTATTTGCCGGAAAATGATTGGAGGACTTGTACACAGAGACAGTATTTCAGAGTCCCCAGACTTGGTGCCATTTTCAAGTCCCAGTTGCTGCAAATGCAGGGTTCTTGACCTGACGAGGAAGCTCCGATGTTCTTGGTCGGCGTTGCTGGGTCGGTCTGGCCAAGCGTGGCCATTGGTGTCCTCTACCGCTGCTCCACCGCAGCTGCAAGTCACCTCTGGTCCATGCGCTGGGCCTCCTGGAGCAGCTCCCCATCCAGCCAAGCCCCAGGCTGCTGCAGGGCCTCCAGTGGCCCACTCCACCATTTTGTTTTTCTAACCAAAAATAATTTATTCAATAACTTACAATAACATATACAATATTAAAGGGTTCAAAACAAAACCCACCACCACAGTACAAGTAAAACAAATATTCTTAAATCACTATTTCCCCATCCTCGTGCAGGATGCATTCCACACCCCGCGGTGCCCAGCGGTCCTGTAATTCCCCCAGGGCACCCGTGGACAACGCGTAGTCCCTCTCTAACACCACCCGGGCTCGGACATAACCCCGGAAAAGGGGCAGGCATCCCACTCCACCGTTTTTTTTTAACCAAAAATAATCTATTTGATTATTTACAATAATATGTGCAGTAAGAAATAAATCAAAACAAAACCCACCACCATAATATAAGTCAAACAAATATTCTTCAATACTAAATATACTATTATACTATTAGTATTGAAGAATATAAGGATTTCCCCATCCTTATTAAGGATCCATTCCACCCCCCCGCGGTGCCCAGCGGTCTCGGAAATCCCCCAGGATGCTCGTGGACAGCGTGTAGCCCCTTTCTAACGCCACCCGGGCACGGACGTTACCCTGGAAAAGGGGCAGGCAGCCGCCTCGGGCAGAGCCCTCTTCCTCCTGGCGCCGTGACTCACGGATGGCCAGGCCCAGGAGAAACCCAACCAGGACATCTTCAGCCCTACCCTCTCCCCTACGCACAGGGTGTCTAAAGCTGAGGATGGTGGGTGTGAAGTGCAGCCAGAAGGCACCCACTCTACCGTGGTTGTGCCACTGCACTGCCTCCTGCAGCCGGTCATCTATCTGACCGCCTGTCCCGACTATGACTCCCTGCTCTCTAGTCCTCTCTAGAATGATCAGCCATGATCACATTGAATGGCGGTGCTGGCTCGAAGGGCCGAATGGCCTACTTCTGCACCTATTGTCTGTTGTCTATTGTCCGCGGGGCTGGCGGGGGCCAGGCTTGGCAGCTTCCCTCCCCAGGCGGGTTCCGGTTCCAGCGCGGGCGAGCCTGGCCTGCTGTTGAGTATGGCCGTGGCTCACTGGGACCCTTCTGCCCTCGCCCTCGCTCAAGACAGGAGTTCAAGTCCTGCCTTGTCCGATGAGAAAGTTAAATACAACAAAATTTGGAATTAAAACGAGTGTATTAACAATGGTGATATTTTGATGAGCAGAGTTCATTGTGCAGGAGGAGAATGCAATATTCCATAAGCAAACCTGGCCTGATGTCGTTGAATCACAGACCCAGGCAACATGATTGGCTCCAAACTGTTCTCCGACATGGTCTCTGAGTTCAAGGGCAATTAGGAGTGGGCAATAATCTCTGGCCCTCCCTACGATGACCACCTTCCATGGTCGATTAAAACAACCTCTGCCTTTGATAAGTTCATATGGCAAAGGAGCAGGATAAGGCCATGTGGCCCATCTAGTCTACTCCACAATTCAATCATGGCTGATCTATCTTTCCCTCTCAACCCTATTCTCCTGCCTTCTCCATGTAAGCTTTGATGCCCTTACTAATCAAGAATCTGTCAATCTCCGCTGTAAAAATACCCATTGACTTGGCCTTCACAGCCATCTGTGGTAAAGAATTACAAAGATGCTTCACCCTCTGATGCAAGAAATTCCTCCTCATCTCCATTCTTAAGGTACATCCTTTTACTTTAAGGCTGTGCCCTCTGCTCCTAGACTCTCCCACTAGTGGAGACAATGGCAGTAGGTGTTGCACACTTGACATTGAACTGCAGATATGGTAGGATTATGTCCTGTTAGTTTTTCCCATACGGTCTTTTTGTACGTAATTTTGATATTTTTTTCCTCTGACCATAATACCATAAGACAAAGGAGGAGAATTGGGACATTCGGCCCACTGTGCCTGCTATACAATTGGATCATGTCTGATCTATTTTTCCCGCTCAACCCCAATCTCCTTACTTCTCCCTGTAGCCTTTGAACTCCTTACTAATCGAGGACCTGTCAATCTCCGCTTTAAAAATACTCAATGACTTGGCCTCCACACAGCTGTGTATGGCAAAGAATTCCACAGATTCACCACTGACTTTCTTTTGCTCTCTCCTTGTAGAAACCATACATCGTTCTGCTCACAGTTAGCTGGTGAATGCTTTCCATCAAACTGCTGGGGGGAAAAAAACATTGGTACTATTTGGCCATAAAAAGTGCATTTTCCTGGTTTGATCTGTCCGATGCTTTAATTTCAGGATTCTCTTGAGGGAACCTTATGTTGATGCAACCAGGATTGGAGTTTTTGGGCAGGTAATATTGCAATCGTCAAAGTTTTTATCTCTTTACCAAAATTCTCATGGGCTACTGGATGTTCAATGCTGCAGTGGTTCAAAGGTGCTTTTATTGTCACATGTGCGAAGTGCAAACACACAGTGAAATTCTTTCCTGACAAACAGAGAATTGCCATACCCAAGCATATCCCTGATTAGCAATTGTACAGAAGTAGACCACTGACCGCATGTAAGAGGCGCCATGTGTTGGCGCCGTTTTCAAAGTCCAGTCCACGCTCTAGTTGTTATGAGTGTTGTCCAGTCCAGGCAAGCCCCAGGCTGTTGCTGGCCTCCATCCATTGCCTTTCCTGGACGCGACGTCCCTCTCCTCGCCCGTCCACGTTTGTGCCCTGGAGGCACCTCCCGCAGTCGACCACGAGGGCACGGTAGGCCAGACCCTGGTTCCCTCCTCTTCCACTGACCTCACTCCTTGCCCGTTGCGTCCGTCGTCGGCACCGGCTCCGTCTTTCTCGTCTCTGCTCTTCGTGGGACGAGCGGCAGTGGCTCATGTTTTTTTTTCTCTCTTCCTTGGTAATGCAATCCCCTTCTGCTCGTGACTCAGCACTAGCACACATGCTAACAGCCCTGGGTCAAGGCAATAGACAATAGACAATAGGTGCAGGAGGAGGCCAATTGGCCCTTCGTGCCAGCACCGCCATTCAATGTGATCATGGCTGATCATTCTCAATCAGTACCCCGTTCCTGCCTTCTCCTCATACCCCCTGACTCCGCTATCCTTAAGAGCTCTATCCAGCTCTCTCTTGAATGCATTCAGAGAATTGGCCTCCACTGCCTTCTGAGACAAAGAATTCCACAGATTCACAACTCTCTGACTGAAAAAGTTTTTCCTCATCTCAGTTCTAAGGCAGGTGAAAGCAACCAGGATTTCGGAACAGGGAAGGCTTGCATTTCCACAACAATCTCCTTTCATTGTCTCCCAACCCCTTTATTGACATTGAAGCACTTTGAATACGGTCACTGGAGTTATGAAAGAAAATGGCAGCCTTCCAGGCCACGGTGCGCGGGGTCCTATGAGTCGGTGACTGGCTCGGCGGCTCCCCCTGCAGGCAGGTTGTGGGAGTCTCTGCTTCCACCACCCCCCACAGGCAGAGGGTTCCTGATTGCATCTACCCTTGCACCCTTTGACCTTTTAGATTCATTCTCAGATTCTGTCTAAATCTTTTAATAGAGTCATAGAGTACAACGGGTCAATGGTTTCTTTATATCACCTGTACACAGGTACAGTGAATTTTCTGTCATGGAGTCATACAGCGTGAAAACAGGCCCTTCAGCCCAACTTGCCCACGCTAAAAAACATGCCCCATTTGCACTAGTCCCAACTGCCTGTGTTTGGCTCAAATCCCTCTAAACCTGGCCTATCCATGTACCTGTCTAAATGCTTCTTAAACATTGTGTTAGTACCTGCCTCAAATACTTCCTCCAGCAGCTCGTTCCATACACCCACCTCCTTTTGTCTAGAAATGTTGCTGCTAGGGTTCCTATTAAATCTTTCCCCCCTCACATTAAACTTCTGTCCTCTGGTTCTTGACTCCCCTACTCTGAGCAAAAGATTCTGTACGTTTACCCGATCTATTCATCCCATAATTTTGTACTCCTCTTTAAGATCACCCCTCATCCTGCTGCGCTGATGAATAAAGTATTAGCCGGCTCAACTTTACCCGATACCTGTACTGTTTACTTCTAGACACCTCTGATATGGGGAAAAAAGTTACCTACAATCAACCTTTCTTTGTCCCTCAGAATGTTGTACAGTTCAGTTCCCCCTCAGATTCCTCAGATCCAAGGAAGGCAAACCCAGACTAGGCTGTCTCTGTGAGTCAGACTCTCAAGCAAGGTTTATATCAGGGAATTAGAGGTAGCTGTAACAAGGATAATGCAGTAATCTCTGATCTATATAGTGACTGAGCAAAAAAATAATAACATTGAAAGTGTCGATTCCCAATTGGCGCATTCCCAATCTCGTTGTACCCCTGTACAATGACAATAAAGATATATTGTATTGTATTGTCGATGACAAATTTATGAAATGTTTACAGCATGGTTTTCAAGCCTGGTACAAGAGAAGTCCATTTCAGATCTAATAGTGTTCAGTGATAAATGGGTAATTAACTGCCTTTTATCGAAGAGACATCATAACATGACAGAATTTGATACGGAGATTGGAAGTGATTTAGTTCAATCCAAATTCAGGCTTTCAAGTATAAGCACAGCAAACTAGACAATAGACAATAGACAACTAGGAATGTATGTGCAAAAAATAGTGCTGCAGGTTAGGGGCGGCACAGTGGCGCAGCGGTAGAGTTGTTGCCTTACAGCGCCAGAAACCCGGGTTCGATCCTGACTACGGGTGCTGTCTGTACAAAGTTTGTTCATTCTCCGCATGACCGTGTGGGTTTTCTTCGGGTGCTCCGGTTTCCTCCCACATTCCAGGGACGGTTTGTAGGTTAATTGGCTTCGGTAAAGATTACAAAATTGTTCCCAGTGTGTAGGATAGGGCTCGTGTACAGGGGTCACTGGTCGGCACGGACTAGATGGGCCAAAGGGTCCATGCTGTATCTCTAAGAACTAGTCTAAAGAAATGAACAGATACCATTACGGGAGGGACTCTTCTTTAGACTGAGGTATGAGGCGCGAGTTGAATATGTTGGAAACAGTATTAGTAAACTTAGTGGAGAAGCAATATTTAATATTTAAAGAATGAAAGCAAATGAATTTGCAACAATACACATTCCTATTAGACGCACAGACCCAGTAGGTATGATGAACCAACCACAGATCCAGTAAGAAAGGTTGTCCAAACATCTAAAATAAGTTAAAGATAGTATTAGTTTTAAGGAAAAACATTCAGAACATTTCAGAATTCATGAAAGCAGCACCAAATATTTGCTAAATATGGTGAATGTTGAATGCAAGAGTAATCCAATGACAGGAAACAAGTTGTATATATTTTGATACGTAGTCAAGAAGAAATAGATTAACAAAATGCAGGATCCTCACAGACTGAAACAGAAGAAACTAAGAACAAGAGAAGCTGCAGATGCTGGATTTGGGTCAAACCTGGGTAACTGGGACTAGCTTAGAGAAGCATTTTGGGTGTCATGAACGAAATGGGATGGAAGGCCTATATCCACACTGTATTACTCTATGACTCAAGGGGTCTATTACAGTTGTTGTTTTTACACAGGAATATTGTTTAGAAGGCTGGTCTGCCAATGAATGAAGGATATGCTTGTAATAGAGTAAGTAAATGAACAGATTGATTCCTGACATGGGTTGATTGCCCCTGTGAGGAAAGTGGCAGCACAGTGGCCCAGCAGTAGAGATGCTGCCTTACAGCACAAGAGACCCAGGTTCTTCCTGACTTCAGGTGCTGACTGTAGGGAATTTGTACATTCTCCCTGTGACCGTGTGGGTTTTCTCTGGCTGCTACAGTCTCCTCCCTAATTGCAAAGACCTACAGATTTGTAGGTTAATTGGTTTAGGTAAAATTGTAAATTGTCCCCAGTGTGTAGGATAGAACTAGTCTATGGCGGGTTGGCATGGGTTTGGTGGGCCAAAGGGCCTGTATCTGCTCTGTATCTCTAAAGTCTAAAGTCTAAAGGAAGGATTAAGCAGACTGGACCTGTAGTCTCTGGAGTTTAGATCAATAAAAGGGATTAACATTTAAAATTTCCATTCACTTTTCATTCCATTTCCATTTCCATTCCTTCTGTGGCAAACAATTCCACAGATTACCCTCTGACTAAAGAAATTCCTCCTCATCCCCTTCCTAAAAGAATGTCCTTTAATTCTGAGGCTATCAACTCTAGATTTAGATTTTTTAGAGATGCAGCGCGGAAACAGGCCCTTCGGCCCACCGGGTCCGCGCCGCCCAGCGATCCCCGCACATTAACACTATCCTACACACACTAGGGACAATTTTTACATTTACCCAGTCAATTAACCTACATACCTGTACGTCTCTCGTCTTAGACTCTCCCACTAGTGGAAATATCCTCTCCATATCCACTCTATTTCACCATTCACCATTCACCTTTCACCATTTGGTAAGTTTAAATGAGGTCGTCCCCCCTCATCCTTCTAAACTCCAGCGAGTACAGGCCCTCTGCCATCAAATGCTTGTCATATGTTAACCCAATCATTACTGGGATCATTCTCGTAAATATCCTCCGGTCCTCTGGATGATGTTGGCCATGATGTGTGATGATGACGTGGGATGATGTGATGCCCAGAATCAGGGTTCAAGGAGTAAATCAAAGGGAAAGCTTTTCAGGAGCACACACCAGCTTCTTCTGACAGAGTGAAAATATCATCACTATTCCAGTGACGTGTCAATGGGCAGAATTAACTGGTAAATGAGGAAATTATGCCTTTGATTATTGATGTACAATTGAAGTCCTGACACAGTCGCCGTGTGAAAGATTAATTTCTAACTGCTCTCTGCAGGCGTACGGTGGTTATCTGACTTTGATGCTACTCACAACAGAAAACGACTTGGACAAAAAAAATGCCTTATTCAAGTGTGGTGTTGCACTTTCACCAATCACAGACTTTAAACTGTACGGTAAGAATCAACTTACTGAATCTCTTGACACTGTCCACCACACTTACCCTTACTCACCTGATAAACTACAAGTTTAGTTTAGTTTAGATTACTTTTGTTTAGATTACTTTTGTTTAGATTAGTTTAGTTTAATTTAGTTTAGTTTACGTTAGAGCCTCAGAGTGGAAACAGGCCCTTCGGCCCACCGAGTCCGCACCGACCATCGATCAACTGTACATAAATTCTATGTAATCCCAGTTTTGCATCCTATGCACTAGGGACAATTTACGATCGAATGGCGGAGCAGACTCGATGGGCCGAGTAGCCTAATTCTGCTCTTACGTTTTTTGAACTTATGAACTTTGGCAATAGTGGCCCTTGTTCAAAACAAAAGTAAGCAGAGGAAATATTTCAAATCAGTAAAAGTATGAGAGAAACTAACTGGAATGAAAACCAATTGTCAAAGAAGAGAGTGGATGAACTACTGGCCCCGGCTGTTCACTGTCTATATGAACGATGTAGGAGAGGGGACCAAGTGCAACATATCTATGTTTGCAGATGCTGTTAAGCTTGTTGGCAGTGTGAGATGTGAAGAGGATGCAAAGAGGTACATAGACAGGCTATGTGAATGGGCAAATGGAATATAACGTTAAAAGTGTAGATTTAGCCACTCTTGGTAGAAATGAAAGAGGAACATTTTTTTAAAATGGCAAGTGATTGAAAGTGTTATGTTCAGGAGGGCATTTGTGGCCTTGTACATGAATTGCCATAAGGTAATGAGCAGCAGCACAAGCAATTGGGAAATGGGATACTGGCCTTTAATACAAGAAGTGTAGAATGCAGAAGTCAGGATGTCAAACTGTAATTATACAGTGCCTAGGAGGATCCAGCACCTGAAATATTATGTAGAAACAAGGCACTGCAGATGCTGATTTACACAAAAGGACACAAAATGCTGGAATGACTCAGTGGGTCAGGCAGCGTCTCTGGGGAACATGGATGACCTTGTCAGATCGGGACCCTTCTTCAGACTGATTGTGGTAGTGGAGGAGAGGAGGGGGTGGGGCAAAGCCTGGCAAGTGACAGGTGGATAGAGGTGAGGGGAATTTAGAATGGCAATTGGTTGGATAAAGGCCAAAGATGAAAAGAGAAAGAGTGAGATAAGGAGATAAGGATTGAAGAGGTCCAAAATGCAATGCTGACATTTATTTCAAGGGGACTGGAATATTTTTTTAAAAACAGGAATGTAATGCTGAGGCTTTATAAGGCATTGGGCAGACCGCATTTGGAGTATTGTGAGCAGTGTTGGGCCCCGTATCTGAGGAAGGATGTGCTGGTGTTGGAGAGAGTCCAGATGAGGTTCACAGGAATGATCGTGGGAATGATTGGGTTTTTATTTGATAAGCATTTGACGGCACTGGGCCTGTACTCGCTGGAGATTAGAAGGATGAGGGGGGGACATCATTGAAACATCAAATAGTGAAAGGCCTGGACAGAGTGGATGTGGAGAAAATGTTTCCATCAGTGGGAGAGTGGAGGACCGGAGGCCACAGCCTCAGAATAAAAGGACGTGCCTTCAGATTGGAGATGAGGCGAAAATTCTTTAGAGAGTAGTGAATCGACATGTGCATCCAACATGCGTGAAACCTGTGCTCTCTTTGTGCATCTAAACCGCTGTCTCTTTCCTCACAGCATCTGCATTCTCGGAACGATATCTGGGCATGCTCAGCAAAACAGAACAAGGTTATGGGGTAAGTCCGAAGAAAAGTGATGTACTGCCTTTGACCAACATGAATTAACATTATTAAAAGCAGAAGAGCAGAATTTCTGTTATTTAAATGGTTGGAAGAAACGTAATGGGGTGTTTCACACAGCTAAACTACAATTGACAATGTTTCTCAGACAATCCACCTTACCCAGGTACAGGCCCAAAATGATTTTCATGTGTAGAATTTTAAAAAAAAATTCAGGTAACTAGTTGCAGTTTAGATACAGCATGGAAACAGGCCTTTTATGCCACCGAGTGCAATCCAACCATCAGTCACCCGTTCACATTAGTTCTATATTACCCCACTTTTGCATCCACTCCCTACACAACAAGATCAATTTACAGTCCTATTAGCCTACAAACCTGCACATCTTTGGGATGTGGGAGGAAACCGGAGCGCCCGGAGGAAACCCACGTGGTCCACAGGGAGAACTGCAAGCGTACATCACACACAGACAGCACCCAAGGACAAGGTCGAACCAGTGTAATCTTTCGACAATCTCCAAATGCAACATGACAAAGCCGGTGCTGGAAAACTCAGAAATGTAATTGAAACCACTTGAAGCTATCAAGAAGGGTTGACAGAGAGGGTAGTGAGCTAACATTTCAGGTCAGTGGTCTCACACAAACAAAAAATATGCACTATGTTGGAATAACTCAGCGGGTCAGGCAGCATTTCTGGAGAACATGGATAGGTGACGTTACATGCCAGGACCCTTCTTCAGACTGATTGTAAGGGGGACGGGGTGGGGATTAAGACCATGATAAATCAGGGCCGGCAACAGATGACCTCAGGCAGAGTGGTTCCCTGACAGGCTAGGGATGGTGTGATCCCAAGAGGGATACATTATTGCCTAGTGTGGAACTGGTAAATGGACTTTCAATGGGGCAAGGGTGGTTGGGGGGGGGTTGGGAGAGGGGAGTGTTCATATTAGTTTGTGTAAGTCAGAGACCCTAACCTAGAATTAGCCTATCGGAGAACCACCCTGCCCGAGTCACAGGTATCAGCCCTGATTTGTCCCGGTCTTTTCTTGCTTCCAGTTCAGCCCCCGCACCTTGTTCCAGTCTGAAGAAGGGCCCCGAAACAAAACGTCACCCATCCATTTTCTCCAGAGATGCTGCCTGACCCTCTGAGTTACTCCAGCATCTTGTGACTTTCTTTTGGAAAAACCAGCATCTGCTGTTCCTTTTTATTACAAAGGAGATGCAATGCTCCCTCATTAATCTTAATATATCGACCTCATGCTAAATCTTTGTTCCTTTTGGTATTGGTATTTCAGTATCCAAAGTTGTATTCAATTATACAGTTAAAAGGTCACCCTACTTATTCCACAGACCACCTTGTTGTGTAAAATATCTTCAATTTAGAAGGTATTGTCTGTAACTTCAACTTGTCATGCCTGAATATTTACCTTTGTGAAATAATTATATTATCACTAATTTTCTTCGAGGGAAAAATAATATAAAGCAAACAGGAGTCAAACTAATAAAAGCAGCTCTCAGAGATTGTAAACGTTGTACTTGGTGTATTACTTTGTTGAATTATAAGGTGCAAAGGTATACGTTAATCTTTCTGACTTTGATGTGTAATGTTTTACCCACCATTCTGCACACTCACACAGTTCTGTTTAAACTGCCGTTGTTACATACCATCTTTCTACAATCACTTTCATTCAGAGGGATGTTCAGTTGCCTTGACTGCTGTTCCACATTGTGTGTGGGAAGGAAATGTAGATGCTGGTTTATACCGAGCACAGACACAAAGTGGTGGAGCGACTCAGCGCGCCAAGCAGAATCTCTGGAGAAAAGGAATAGCTGACATTTTGGGTCGGAAACCTTCTTCAGTCTGAAGAAGGGTTCTGACCCAAAACAATAGACAATAGACAATAGACAATAGGTGCAGGAGTAGGCCATTCAGCCCTTCGAGCCAGCACCGCCGTTCAATGCGATCATGGCTGATCACTCTCAATCAGTACCCCGTTCCTGCCTTCTCCCCATACCCCCTCACTCCGCTATCCTTAAGAGCTCTATCCAGCTCTCTCTTGAAAGCATCCAACGAACTGGCCTCCACTGCCTTCTGAGGCAGAGAATTCCACACCTTCACCACTCTCTGACTGAAAAGGTTCTTCCTCATCTCCGTTCTAAATGGCCTACCCCTTATTCTTAAACTGTGGCCCCTTGTTCTGGACTCCCCCAACATTGGGAACATGTTTCCTGCCTCTAATGTGTCCAATCCCCTAATTATCTTATATGTTTCAATAAGATCCCCCCTCATCCTTCTAAATTCCAGTGTATACAAGCCTAATTGCTCCAGCCTTTCAACATACGACAGTCCCGCCATTCCGGGAATTAACCTAGTGAACCTACGCTGCACGCCCTCAATAGCAAGAATATCCTTCCTCAAATTTGGAGACCAAAACTGCACACAGTACTCCAGGTGCGGTCTCACCTATTCATTCCTATTACCTATCACCTATTACCATTCCACATTGCTATCCAAGCTTACAACATGCTCCTGTAAAATTCTCAATGGTCCAACGAAACTTTATTGTCACATGTACCGAGGTACAGCGAAATTCCTTTTTTTGCATACTGTTCAGTAAACATCTTGCTAAACATAGGCACCATTATACTTAAGCACAAGAGTGTAGGAATAGTAGATTACACTGAGACAGTACATGTGTCGCCACATTCCCAGCACCATTTTGTATGATCCGAATTCAAAGTTGTTACATTTTTTATTTCTTAACTTGGCCATCTTAAGGTCTGTTGTCCTGGGGGCAGCACTGGGTCGGAGACAGCTTGGCCAAGGTCTGTGTCCACCATTTTATCACTTATTAAATATGTTTGTCTTAAGCATTAATAAAAATGTTCAAAGACAACAAGAAGTGCAAATTAATAATATGACCATTTGTAACAACAAATGTACAACTCACTTAAAAACCTCACAAAGTGTTGGAGTAACTCAGCGGGTCTGGAAGCATCACCGGAGAACATGGACAGGTGACGTTCTGGTCAGGACTCTTCTTCAGGCTGATTGCTGATTGATTGCCATCCTTCTGAAGAAGAGTCCCATCCTGAAAAGACCTATCCTTATTCTCCAGAGATGCTGCCTGGCCCGCTGTGCTCCTCCAGCACTTTGTGTCCTTTTGTTGTAAACCGGCACCTGCAGTTCCTATAATGTTTCCTCACTGAAAAAGCTTTAGTGTTTGAAACTGAATGCATTGCATTGCTTTGATCTGTGTAAAAGAAAATTGTTTTAAAACTGCTTGAAACCTTGATTATTATTCATGAATGTTCCCCCATGTTATTTGGACCCAACAAGATTCTTGGTCCTTAATTCACAGGTGTCAGAAATTCCATATCGAGTGTTAAGACTAAGAGAGGAAGATCTATTGTTAATCCATGGGACTGCAGATGGTAAGTGTGTGACCAAGCATGTACCACATCTTCTCCATGAAGCTCCCATGTCGGATATTGCACAGGGGGTACCTTGAGGCATCAGGAGGCACTGAGTTGCTGCCATACTGCACCAGAGACCCGGGTTTGATCCTGCCTACAGATGCTGTCTATGGAATTTGCACGTTCTCCCTGTGACCACGTGGGTTTTCCCCCGGGTGCTCAGACTCCCCACACTCCAAAGACGTGCAGATTCGTTGGTTAATTGGCTTTGGTAAAGATTGTAAATTGTCCGTAGTGTATAGGATAGTGCCAGCTTACAGGGATCGCTGGTCGGCGCGGACTCGGTAGGCCAAAGGGCCTGTTTCCGCCCTGTATCTCTAAACTAAGCTAAACTAATGATCAATCTAAACTGGGCCATTATCAGCTGATGTGTGCATAGTTTCTCCTGTTTCCGCAGAAGGAAGGAAGACATTCAGCCCATCTGGTCGATGTGGGCGCACAGAGCAATCCAATTCCCGCATTAATTTTCCCACTAACCCATTCTCCCCACATTCTTATCAACTCCCTACAAATTCCACTTACCTCTGGGGGGAAATTAGTTTAGTTTAGAGATTTTTAGTTTAGAGATGGAGCGCAGAAACAGGCCCTAC
Organism: Rhinoraja longicauda; assembly: GCF_053455715.1. NCBI lineage: Eukaryota > Metazoa > Chordata > Chondrichthyes > Rajiformes > Arhynchobatidae > Rhinoraja > Rhinoraja longicauda. The sequence continues at coordinate 96,139,759 of NC_135954.1, forward strand.
GGCCCACCGAATCCACGCCGACCAGCAATCCCCCTACACTAACACCATCCTACACACTACACAATTTACCGTTTTTCTGAAGCCAATTAACCGACAAACCGGTCGGTATATCTTTGGAGTGTGGGACGAAACCGGAGATCCCAGAGAAACCCCACACAGGTCACGGGGAGAACGTACAAACTCCGTACAGACAGCACCCGTAGTCATTAGCCACGCAATTTGCTTGTCTTTGGGATGTGGGTGGGAACTCAGGGAAATGGTCACAAGAGAGAGCGTGCAAATTCCACACAAACAGCACCGGAGGTCAGGACTGAACCTGAGTTGTTGGAGTTGTGAGGCAGTATCTCGACTAGAAGTGCCACTGCAAACTCTGGGCTGGGAAATGTGATCAATCAGAATTGCTGTTTTCACTGAATGGCTTATTATTGTGCTGTGAATGTCCATCGTTTTATGATCCCATATAAACCGGCAATGCTACCATTATTCTTCGGAGGGAGGGGCGCTCCTGTCAGGGCAGTTTAGGTAGGATAAGCCAAAACCTGGTGGAGTTCAGAGCAAAACACGAAATGCTGGAGGAACTCAGTGGGGCAGGCAGCATCTGCAGAGGGGATGGTTAGGCGATGTTTTGGGACGGGATCCTTTTTAATACTGATTGCAGTAGGGGGTAGAAACCTGGATTAGAGAAGCTTGGGGGGGGGGAGGGGTAGGACAAAGCATGGTGAGTGGTAGGTGGATACAGGTGAAGGGGGGGGTTGATTGGCAGATGGATGGAGTGAATGACAAAGGATTGAGGTGAAAAGGAGATGATGGGAGATGAGATGAGTATACAAAGGAGAGGAAAGGACTAAGGTGATGACCCCGGGTTGGGTTGGGGGGGGGGGGGAGGGAGAGCATAGGAAAGCAAGAGGGGGGTAGGTGGAGTATTGCTTGAAATTGGAGAATTCAATGTTCACACCGTTGGGTTGTAAGCTACCCCTAGCAAAATATAAGGTGCTGATCCTCCAGTTTGTGTGTGGCCTCACTCTGGCAATGGAGGAGGCACAGGACAGAAAGGTCAATGTGGGAATGTGAAGCAGGGTCAAAATGGATAGCAACTGGGAGATCCAGTAGGCCCTGACGGACCGAGCGCACGTGTTCAGCAAAATGGTCGCCGAGTCTACACTTAGTCTCACCGACATGCAGGGGTCGCATCAAGGTCATCAGATGCAGTAGATGGGATTACAGGAGGTGCATGTGAACATCTGTCTCACCTGGAAGGACTGTCGAGGTCGCTGGATGAAGGAGTGGTATAGGGACAGGTGTTACATCTCCTGCGGTTGCAGGGGAAAGGATGGTTTGGGTGGGAAGGGATGAGCGAACCAAGGAGTTGCGGAGGGAGCGGACTCTATGAGAGACGGAAAGGGGTGGAGATGAGGATGACGTGATCGGTGGTGGGGTCGTGTTGGAGGTGACGGAAATGTCGGAGGATGATGTATTGGAATCGGAGGCTGGAGGGGTGAAAGGTAAGGACCAGGGGAACTATATGGCGGGAGGAGGGGAAGCTAGAGAAGGACCATGGTACACAGAGGAGACAAGGTTGTGGGATCCATCTATGACAGCAGTCAAGGCTGAGGGTTCCATCTATGACCACGTCTATTCAAGAAAGAGGACATCACCTCGGCCATAACCGAGGGTATATTCTTGGCTCTCCTTTTGCTGCTGAAAGTCCGCAAACATCTTCCTTGATACTTCTCATTTTGAATGCTGAAACCTATGCTGTGTACCTCCTCTCTTCCTATTCTCTTCCTATTCACAGTTTGTGTTTCCCTCTTTACCTCATCGTTGTCTCTTTCTTTTTCAGAAACTGTCCACTTCCAGCACACGGCAGACCTAATAACCCACTTAATCAATGCAAAGGCTAACTATTCTTTGCAGGTATTGGACCGGTGCATGATTTACAGAGTCGGTGCGTGTATTGAAAGAGGGATGCAGTCCCTTCTCAGGCTTCCAGTGGGGGCTTTAGAACCCCTCCGTTCCCCAGGCAGCCTGTGGATTATTGAGTCCGTAACACGACCACTACCGGCCGGTAGAGTAGAACAGACAGAAACTTTCCCCCCTCGCAGTAGAGAAGGCTGGAAGAAGGTTTGATCGAGATCTGGAGAACCCAAAGTGTTTGCCTGCAGTAAACGATGAGAAAGATTTTCAGTCTTGGAAGATGCAGAATGACAATGATATACCAATGAGGCCAATCCTTTTTTTTTTTCCATCACCAAATGGTTAGTCTTTGGATTGCATGATCGGATCAGTGGAAACGGAGTAAAAATCAACCATTAATGGAGGTTGAACATAGAACAATACAGCAAAGAACAGGCCCTTTGGCCCACAATGTTCATGCTGAACATGCTGCCAAGACCATCACTTATCTGCCTGCATGTAACCCATGTATCTCTATTCCCTGCACATCCATATGCCTATCCAAAAGTCTTCTAAATGCCACTAATATATCTGCTTCAACCACCAACCCCGGCAGCACGTTCCAGGCATTCACCACCCTCTGTGTTATAAATTTGCCCCGTACATCTCCTTTAAACTTTGCCCTTCTCACCTTAAAGCTATGCCCTCTAGATTTCTGACTGTCTACCCTACATGTGCTTTACATAATTTTATATACTTCTATCAGGACTCCCTGCAACCTCCGGCGTTCCAGAAAAAACGATCCAGGTCTGTCCAACCCTCAACCTGCAGCTAATATTCCCGAATCTGGGCATCATTCAAGTAAACTTCCCAAATCCTCCCTATAATGGGGTGATCAGAACTGTACACTATACTCCAAATAGGGCCTAACCAAAGTCCCATAATATATTGTTATGAGGTACAAGAGGTTGAGTGGGGGAGTGGGTCTATTTGTAATGCTGTTTGATACTGTCTCAGTGGGAATAATGGCCTCCTCCTGTCTTTTGGCTCGATGACTCCCCACTCATCCCAGCAGGAATTATCATGCTGCCCCAAAGTCTTTTCACAGGGATCACTGCACAAATATTCCACTGATCCTCAGGCTGACTTCTCCTCTACAACTTGCACTCAACCCATTACCTTGCCTAGAACAGTCCCATTTCCCTGTGTTTATTCTGCCTCTAGAGCTTACCCTAATTTCCTTTCTTCCTGCTCTGCCTTAACATGCAGAGATCCCTTGCCAAAGCTCTCTGCCTTGCTACCCCCACCGCTTTGAGTCATGTCTTAATACCTGTTGCTTTAACCAAGTAGCTCACCCGGCCGAGACACAAAGTGCTGGTGTAACTCAACGGGTCAGGCAGCATCTCTGGAGAAAAGGAACAGGTGATGTTTTGGGTCTGAAGAAGGGTTTTGACCTAAGACATCAGCTATTTCTTTTCTCCAGAGATGTTGCCTGAGCAGCCGAGTTATTTCAGCATTTTGTGTCTATCCTCGGTGTATACCAGCATCTGCAGTTGTTTCCTACACATTTTATCTAGCTCACCTGGACTAATACTTCCTCAGGCGATTTAGTTCAGTGTTAATTTTTTTGCTGTTAATAAAGGCTAAGATGGCAGGCCAAACCCTGTTACAGCACGTTAAATAGGCTAAACGCTGTTAAACAGACTACACTAACTCAGTTGGCCCTGATGGCGTTGAAGCTCAAACAAACATGGCACCGGAGAGAGGCAACTCTTTGCGTGCTCTTCCCAGAGGAGGATCTGCTATCATCTGATGCAATCACCCCACTCTATCCTAATAAATGTCTTATCCACCTGTAAATCTAGCCTGAGTTCTAATCTAATCTGAGGAAAGACATTCTTGCCATAGAGGGAGTACAGAGAAGGTTCACCAGATTGATTCCTGGGATGGCAGGACTTTCATATGAAGAAAGACTGGATAGACTCGGCTTGTACTCGCTGGAATTTAGAAGATTGAGGGAGGATCTTATAGAAACTTACAAAATTCTTAAGGGGCTGGACCGGCTAGATGCAGGAAGATTGTTCCCGATGTTGGGGAAGTCCAGAACAAGGGGTCACAGTTTAAGGATAAGGGGGAAGTCTTTTAGGACCGAGATGAGAAAGTTTTTTTTCACACAGAGAGTGGTGAATCTGTGGAATTCTCTGCCACAGAAGGTAGTTGAGGCCAGTTCATTGGTTATATTTAAGAGGGAGTTAGATGTGGCCCTTGTGGCTAAAGGGATCAGGGGGTATGGAGAGAAGGCAGGTATGGGATACTGAGTTGGATGATCAGCCATGATCATATTGAATGGCGGTGCAGGCTCGAAGGGCCGAATGGCCTACTCCTGCACCTATTTTCTATGTTTCTGTTTCTATGAGTTTTGACTTGATTGTATTTATGCATCGTCAAAAGGTCATAAGTGATAGGAGCAGAATTAGGCCATTTGGCCCATCAAGTCTACTCCGCCATTATCTATCTCTCCCTCCTAACCCCATTCTCCTGCCTTCTCCACATAGCTCCTGACACCCCTTGATGGTATTATCTGTATTCTGCATCTTCCCCTTTGCTCAATCTATTTTACTTGAGTTTCACCTGATTGTGTTCATGTATGGTATATATGACCCGTTTGGGTAGCATGCAACACAAAGCTAAGCTTCTCACTGTATCTCGGTACATCTGGCAATAATAAACCTAAACTTCAATCTAAACCTAAATCTGACGTGACTGGATAGCAAGCAAAACCAAGCTTATCACTTACCATCTCGGTACACGTGACCATAATGGAACATGGAACAGCACAGCACATGAACAGGCACCTTCTGCCCACAATATCTGTGCTGAACATGATACCAAGACCAGCTCTGATCTGCCTGCACAATATCCATAGGCATATGCACGTGCCTGCCCAAACGTCTCCTAAATTCCACCAACGCATCTGCCTCCCCCACCACCCCCGGCAGTAAGTTCCAGGCACCCACCATTCTCTGTGTAAAAAAACCAAGCCCCGAACATCATCTTTCCTTTATCCTGTATATCTTCAATAGACAATAGGTGCAGGAGGAGGCCATTCGGCCTTTCGAGCCAGCACCACCATTCAATGTGATCATGGCTGATCATTCTCAATCAGTACCCCGTTCCTGCCTTCTCCCCATACCCCCTGACTCCGCATTCAGAGACTTGGCCTCCACTGCCTTCTGAGGCAGTGAATTCCACCGATTCACAACTCTCGGACCGAAAAGGTTGTTCCTCATCTCCGTAGTAAATGGCCTACCCTTTATTCTTAAACTGTGGCCCCTGGTTCTGGACTCCCCCAACATTGGGAACATGTTTCCTGCCTCTAACGTGTCCAACCCCTTAATAATCATATATGTTTCGATAAGATCCCCTCTCATCCTTCTAAATTCCAGTGTATACAAGCCTAGTCGCTCCAGTCTTTCAACATATGACAGTCCCGCCATTCCGGGAATTAACCTAGTGAACCTACGCTGCACGCCCTCAATAGTAAGAATATCCTTCCTCACATTTGGAGACCAAAACTGCACACAGTACTCCAGGTGCGGTCTCACTAGGACCCTGTACAACTGCAGAAGGACCTCCTATACTCAACTCCTCGTGTTACGAAGGCCAACATTCCATTGGCTTTCTTCACTGCACCATTGGTGACTCAATGTATAGCCTTTCTGCTGTCTGGGTAGCACACAACAAAAAAGCATTTCACTTATACCTTACTTGATTAGCACAGGTGTCATGGGTTATGGGGAGAAGGCAGGAGAATGGGGTTGAGACGGAAAGATAGATCAGCCATGATTGAATGGCAGAGTAGACTTGATGGGCCGAATGGCCTAATTTTGCTCCTAGAACTTATGAACCTTGGAACATGTGACAATAAACTAAACTAGACTTAAAGCTATGCCCTCTGGTATTTGATATCTGTACCCTGAGGGAAGAAAAAAATGTTCTGACTTTCTAGCCTATCTGCGCCCCTCCTAATTTTACAAACCTAAACGTAAACCTTTGCCCGAGTACATCTGACGTTATTTACTCTCTTGCAGATATACCCGGATGAGGGTCACTTCATGGAGAAGGCATCAGTCAAACAGCACCTGCACAGGTCCATTGTACGGTTCTTCGAGAAATGCTTTACTGCCCCTGACAAGGCCCCGTTAAAAACAGAAGTGGAGGAGGAAGAGGACGATTAGACTTTTTGAGCTGGGTGCCAAGCACAAGACATCTCTTTTATAGATACGACTGATTTTTGTTTTTTTCCGATACAGTGTTATGTTAGCATGTTTCAGAGACTGAGCAACTTCACCGGTGTCTCCGCTTCGCCATAGGAAGAGGCTCCAGCATGAGATCCAAAGTCGGCATTGCCGACTGTACCAGAACGACTGACGTCCCCCCCCCCCAACATCCCAACAACAACCCCACCCTCCTCTACCGAGTGGTGTCAGCTCCTGCCCTCTCTCCCTTGAGACTGGGCGCAAGGGATATAAAATGCCCCCAATGGATGGCTGAGGAAAGAAGTCTAGCAGGGCGAGATTACAGTGAATGGCTTGTCAAATACACCCGGACATCAGCAACAATGAACTCAACGCCCAATTCACATCGACAAGACGGTCTTGATATCCATGGCAAATAGCACAACGGCATCAAAGCGATTCAACTTGCAGGGGCACCTCCGCTATTCATATCTCGTGTTCACAAATCGTCGGAGCAGAATTAAGTTGTTGGGCCCATTGAGTCTACTTCAGGTCTACCACTTTCAAGTGTCCAACTTCCCCTCGACCAGTGGTATCCTCAGCGGTCCAAGCTGAAGGCTGACACATCACCTCCACCTCAGCCATGATCAAGGTGAATGGCGGTGCTGGCTCGAAGGGCCGAATTACCTACTCCTGCACCTATTGGCTATTGTCTACTGCCCCTCCTGCCCGATTGTGCCAACCACTCCTGTCGCCCGTACGTTGCCTCAGTGCCCTTCTTCAAGGGATTGGCCAGGCTGCCCACCAGCTCCATTCACGAGGTAGACCATCTCCATTATGGCCAACAACGGGAAGGTTCTGCTGATAATCCCAACCTTCTGAACCATGTACTGATCTGAGCCCCACCCCCATCGCCTCAACGAACCGAACTCCCTCTCCCAACACGGTTGTTTCTCCTGTTCATTTTCATGGAAGCAGTAACGACGAAACCCAGCTCCGGCTCTCGGCCGTCGAATCGTTTGCTCGTTACTTCAATGAATGTATGTCCCAGTTGCCGGCTATAACATGACAGAGTTCTCAATGTACTTCTTACGTATTTCTGTGTCGGTTTTTCTAAAGGTCATCAGTGCATGGCAGTGCGGCACTCCATCCATGCGCAGTTGCAAGGTGCTTGCTTTAAGTGTGCTGTGGGAAGTGGACAAGTCTTATTTCTTTGCACAGTGGCTTCTGAGTTGCTTTCTCCCCCATCGCACTTTCTCGCTCACTTGCCGATCATTTTCCGGTAACATTTCTTTAATCCTCTGAGCCGATAAATCACCGATAAATCACACTGCAGAAACTTAACAGCTCATTTAACAGCCCTGTTGGTCCTGTGAAGCAAAGATGCCGGAAATCAGAGGATAAATTGCGACCAGTTCTCACTAGTGATTTGCTACTGTAAAATACAATTTGGTGTTGAATATGAAATAACCAAGCAAGATGAACAACAGTATCCAAAGTGCTAATGTGTTCTATAAAAAAAATAGAAAATAGCTTCCGAACCTCTCTCATATAAGCTTTAATGATTCTGTAATACATTGCGATTTTGTTTAAAAAAGATATAGAATTGAACATCATACAAACCTTGAAGCCTACACCATCTGTACTATTTGTGATGCCTAACTATGCTACACCTGTATCCCTCTGCTCCTTTCCTCTCCACATGCTGGTTAAACATGGTAATTAGATCTGCCTCCACTACCCTCTCCAGAAACTCATTTAAAATATTCACCACCCTCTGTGCGAAAAACTTACTTCTCACAGTTATTTTAACTTGCTCCCCTCCCACTTTAAATCCGTGCCCACTGGCTCTGAACTCTCCTGGCCTTGGAGAATGATTCAGGTTTTCTACACAAAAGGATACAAAGTGCTGGTGTACCTCGGTAGCTCAAGCAACATCTCTGGAGAACATGGATAGGTTTAGTTTCGTTTATTGTCACGTGTACTGAAGTACAGGGAAAGGCTTTTTGTTGCGTGCCATCCAGTCAGCAGAAAGACTATACATGATTACAATCGAGCCGTCCACAATGTAATGTTTAGCTTGGAGACCCGTCTGAAGAAGGGTCTCGACCTGAAATGTCACCAACCCATGTTCTTCAGAGCTGCTGCCAGACCTGCTGAGTTACTCCAGTGCTTTGTGTTCTTTTGTGTATTAATCGGTTCTTTTTTTTTTCATTTAGAGATACAGCGCGGAAACCGGCTCTTCGGCCCACCGAGTCCGCGCCGCCCAGCGATCCCCGCACATTAACACTATCCTACACACACTAGGGACAATTTTTACATTTACCCAGTCAATTAACCTACATACCTGTACATCTTTGGAGTGTGGGAGGAAACCGAAGATCTCGGAGAAAACCCACGCAGGTCACGGGGAGAACGTACAAACTCCGTACAGACGGCGCCCGTAGTCAGGATCGAACCTGAGTCTCCGGCGCTGCATTCACTGTAAGGCAGCAACTCTACACCCCTTTGTTTCTACAATCAGATTCTCTATACCATCTACACCCTTCATAATTTTGTAAATCTCTGTAATGTCAACTCGCAACCTCTTACATTCCAGTGGGAATTGACGCGGCGTCCTCTAATCTCTCCTTGTAACTGCAGCCTTCCTTTCTGAGCAACATTCTGGAGAATCTCTTCTGCATTTTCTCTATTGTTGCCAAATCCTTCCTGTGTTGTGTATTTACACAATACTCTAAGTGTGCGCGGTCTAAACAACGTTTTGTACAACAGCAACGTGACTCCCCCACTCAACACCTCAACCAAGGAAGGCAAACATACCAAATGTCTTGAAGGAACTTAAAGCAATTTGTTTTGTGATCAAGATTTGTGGTCGTGATCATGTTTCTTGATTCCAGCACGTGCAGTCTCCTGTAATACCAAATCCCTACCCTATCCTGCTGTGCCATCACATTCCACACACTATGCACCTGCACCCTAGGGAATCTACACACATCAATGTTTGTAAGGTCATGATGGTATGGTTAACTTTTTTAGGTACCCTGAAAATAAACAGGCGGGAAAAAAGGATTGCAGCATCTTGGCCTTTCATTTATTGCTCAGAGGATTAAAAATGCAGATATTTCCTTTAAAATCACCACCTTGGATGTTTCGAGTGTTTTGCCCATTGATGTCATAACTGGATAATTTTGCAAATTTGCACAGCTTCTGGGGAGATATCTTATCTTTTTTTGCTCTAAGCTCTCTCGTTTTAGAAGATTAATAAAGATATTGTTGCAAATTTGCCTTGAACAGCAGGTAGACGTATATGGAGATAGGTTTGGTTCGGAATAATAACAATGTGCATAAAAACGGAAAAGATCAGTGAAGGTTTTAAAGGCTAAGAGGTGACTATTCTGGGGACTTTGCAAATACTGGGCTTGTATTCTTTCGAGTTTCACAGTTCGAGGAGTCAACAGGTTGATGTGTTCAGAGATTTCCCCTGTTGGGAGTGAGGGGATCGCAGAAGAAGGACTCAAAGCCTTAAAATTAGAGCCAGGAAATTCAGGAGCGATGTAGGCTGCTCCACGGATCTGATACTGACTGACTGTGATGATAGAACAGGATCAATCAGTGCCTTCGAAAGGGAATTGGAGAGGCACAAGGCAGGCATGTTAATTTATAACTTACACTGATTCTGAAGGAGGCTGGTTGGCCCATCAGATCCATGCTAGCTCTCAGCAGGGTGGCACAGTGGCACAGTGGTAGAGTTGCTGCCTTACAGCAGCAGTGACCCGGGTTCGATCCTGACTACGGGTGCTGTCTGTACGTAGTTTGCACGTTCTCCCTGTGACCTGCGTGGATTTTCTCTGGGATCTCTGGTTTCCTCCCACACTGCAAAGACGTACTGGATTATAGACAATAGACAATCGTTGCAGGAGGAGGCCATTCGGCCCTTCGAGCCAGCACCGCCATTCAATGTGATCATGGCTGATCATTTGATCATTTGTAGGCTAATTGACCTGGTATAATTGTAAATTGGCCCCAGAGTGTGTAGGATAGTGTAAATGTATGGTCGGCACGGACTCGGTACGCCTTAGGGCCTGTTTATACGCAGTGTCTCTAAACTAAGCTAAAACTAAGAGTTATCCCATTCTCCATCTCCGTTATCCCTATATCCCTGCAACCTATTCCACTCAAATGTGCTCATAAACTTCCCTTTAGATTATTCTTGCCGTTAACCCACACTAAGGGATAATTTGGAGTGTCTTTGGGATGTGGGAGGAAACCAGAGCACTGGGAGAAAGTATAATCTCCATAGAGTCATAGCCATGTGGAAACAGCCCTTCGGCCCAACCTGTCCATCTACACTGGTCCCACCTGCCGGTGTTTGGCCCATGTCCCTTAAACCTATCCTCTCTGTGTAGCTGTCTAAATGTTTCTTAAAAGTGCTTCCAAATGGAAAGTCAGATGGAAACAAAGTCTCTGGAGCCCAGAGGCAGCGGCACTAACTGCTGCGACTTTACGCTGCCCAAATAAAGAGAAAGAACAGGGAAATGTGACTCAATGGAGCGTTCTTGGATTTCATTGTCCAAATGAACAACTGGCCCATACCAATCTATTTTTGTGTGCGTGGGTATTAGGACATCATTGTACTCATCCCCAAATTTAGTTTGGTTTAGAGATGCAGCGTGGAAACAGGCCCTTCGGCCCACCGAGTCCGCACCGACCAGCGATCCCCGCACACTAACACAAGTCCCACACTCACTAGGGACAATTCACATTTATACCAAGCCAATTAAGCTGCAACATCCTTGGAGTGTGTGAGATCATCCACGCAGGTCAAGGGAAAACATACAAACTTCGTACAGACAAGCACCCATAGTCAGGATCGATGCCAGATGGCGCTGCAAGGCAGAAGCTCTACCACTGCGCCACCGCCCTTGTTGGCCACATCTGCGATATAACTACAACCAGTGGACGATATGCTTACAGGTACTCAAAGACAAGTTTCTTTCCCACCCTTTAACTTGAAAATGGACCTCTTCCAATCTCAACTCCTCTCCCCTTTCAGAAACCTTTCAGTAACAGCACGTTATGGGCACATGCGAACAGCACTCACTTTCAATACTATGGGCCTGCACATAACTCCCTCCAAACCTGTTGAGCTTTAAATCCCTGGTTTCAGTGCCTCCCCCCCTCATGGCATTTGGCTACTTCTTAAGCCAATGTCGACCTCGACAACCCGTGCCCCCAAAACCTAGCCGCAGGTCCTGAATACTCCCTGTGGGAAGAAACCCCACAAGAGATTGTTCTTGATGAACCCCCTACCCCAGTTCTAAATATCACCACTCTGTGGCATCCAAGGTCATCTTTCTCCAGTGTGGTGACTAAGGGTGTGTGTGGGACTTAAGAAGAAGAAGGAGCCAGACTATCAATGTGCTAATTAAAATATCCATTGCAGTCCATTGTTACCATCCAGATGCTAACAAGTTACCATTGGACTACCAGCCCTGTGCTATAACGTTATAGTTCAGTCACACTCACATTAAAAACCCATGTTAGTAAACGTTGCTGTCTAAGTATCAATAACTATACTATAGATGCATTTATGCCATTGCTTTAAACATCTCATTTTCATCAATGCTCTGTATGTAAAACTGTCTCACTGTACTTAAGTGAGTTGAAGATCTCATTTCCTACCAAACTTACTAAATAAATGATATTAAATCCTGAGATCCCTCAATTTGTGGGACTGGCTTGTATTTATTTCTGCCAAAGAGGTTTCATGTTGCATCTGAGGATTGTAGATGGTAATTCAACCAAATTATTGCTCTTTGGAGTCTACTTCAATGTCCGAGACCCTTACCGATCTTGAAAAATAAAAACACTCAAACCACCCCCCTTGTAGCAGCCCAGGTACTAGATGCAGCTGCTGCTCTTATACCTCCTCCCTCGACTCCATCCAGGGACCCCGATAGTACTTCCAGGTGAGGCAGAGGTTCACATGTACCTCCTCTACCCTCACCTACTGCATCCGCTATTCCCAGTTTGGTCTCCTGTACGTCGGCGAGACCAAGAGTAGACTCGCCGACCATTTAGCTGGACACTTACTGGACACTTAGGTCTGCCGAAGTCTACTGGATCTCCCGGTTGCCAGCCATTTTAACTGCCATTCCCATACTGACCTTTCTATCCTGAGCCATTGCCAGAAGGATGCCACATGCAAATTGGAGGAACAACACCTCATATTTTGCTTGGGTAGCTTACAACCCAGCGGTATGAACGTTGAATTCTCCAATTTCAGGTAACTTCCACATGCACTCCCCTCCCTCCTCCCCTTGCTTGCACCCCCACCCCCACCCCCCCACCTCCTCCTCCTTCCTCCACTAAAAGTCAATTAACCAGTTCCACAGTTCGCAGTGATGTATTTATCTTGGGATCACACCATCCTTCGTCATCAATCAGCCTTTCAGGGAACCTCCCTGCCTGAGGTATAAGAAAATAACTGCAGATGCTGGTACAAATCGAATGTATTTATTCGATTTATTTGTGAATAAATCGATTTGTACCAGCATCTGCAGTTATTTTCTTATAGTATTTATTCACAAAATGCTGGAGTAACTCAGCAGGTCAGGCAGCATCTCAGGAGAGAAGGAATGGGTGACGTTTCGGGTCGAGATCCTGCTTCAGACTGATGTCAGGGGGGCGGGACAAAGGAAGGATATCGACTTCTCCAACTTTAGATAGTTCTTCTGTCCCTCTCTTCCCCTCCTCCTTCCCAGATCTCCCTCTATCTTCCTGTCTCCACCTATATCCTTCCTTTGTCCCGCCCCCTGACATCAGTCTGAAGAAGGGTCTCAACCCGAAACATCACCCATTCCTTCTCTCCTGAGATGCTGCCTGACCTGCTGAGTTACTCCAGCATTTTGTGAATAAATCCCTGCCTGTGATCATCTGTGCCAGCTCTGGCTACCAACCCCCGGCTCACAATCACTCGGAAGAAAGATCCCGACCCAAAACGTCACCTATCCATGTTCTCCAGAGATGCTGCCAGACCCACTGAGTTACTGCAGCACTCTGTGTCTATCTTAGGAAAAATAAAATGCTGATGACGCTTAACTCTGACAGGAAGGGAGAGAATGAATTATTCTCAGCTCCTTTATAGAAGCTTTGAACCACTGACACATTGGCTCAGATCCAACAACATGGTCTCTAGGGTGGCACGGTGGCAACAAGGTGGCTACTGCCTTTCAGCACCAGAGACCCGGGTTCGATCCTGACTACGGGTGCTGTCTGCACAGAGTTTGTATGTTCTCCGTGTGACCGCGTGGGTTTTCTCCGGGTGCTCCAGTTTCTGCCCACACTCCAAAGACATGCAGGTTTGTAGGTTAATTGGCTTGGTATAATTGTAAATCGTCCCTAGTGTGTGTAGGATAGTCTTCGCGTACGGGGATCGCTGGCCAGCACGGTCTCGATAGGCCGAAGGGCCTGTTTCCTTACTGTATCTCTAAACTAAACAATAGTGATGTTTGTTGCTCATTTCATTGGCCATACATGGAGGCGTACTTTCTCATGAGATGTTCCTTTGGAAAGTTACTGGGGAATTTGGAGTACATGTCCCTGGGGCCATGTTTTGGGCATCTCCAGTTCATGGTCATCTTAGGTCTGCAGTGTCAAACTGGGAGGTCAGCAGGGTGGACGTGATACTTGCCCACCTCCCTCCGCCCATCCCACCACTTCACGTGGAAAATACCCGACACCTCGAGTTATGATGCAGAGAAGGGAAAGTTTTTACTCCGCTCAGCTTCACCGCGCACTATAAATCTAACAAATTACTCTGCATGTTGCTCGGTTCGTGCTAGCATTGCTCATTACAGAGACAAATTGAACTTCTAAGCAGACTAGCGAAGCCTTCAGAGTAACAAATTATTTAGTAATTTGTCACAAAACAAGGTCTTTTCTGAAGACGTCATGAACCGTGCATTTACTTGAACGTGTTTCTGCCCTGAGGCTGTCTAGAGATGGCAGCTAAGTAGATATTGCCATAGTTTACTCTAATTGTACCAGCTGGTGTGCACTGTTCAATTGGTCACACTCTTGTCATTTCGCCAAGAGGTTATGGGTTCAATTTCCACATGTAACCCCACCGTGATATCAATCAGCATTTTAGTAGTCAGTAACTGGGGATCAGACTATAGACTTTAAAGATGGAAACAGGCCCTTCAGCCCAACAAGTCCGCGCCGACCAGCAATCACCCCGTATACTAGTTCTACCCTCGGGACAATTTGCAGAAGCCATTTTTGGAGTGTGGGAGGAAACCGGAACGCATGGAGAAAAACCAGGCAGAACATACAAACTCTGTACAGACAGCGCCCACAGTCAGAATCGAACCCAGGTCTCTGGTGCTGTAAGGCAGCAGCTCTGCCAGTGCACCACTGTGCCACCCTATTTTATTAACTTTGTATTTGCATGCATCGCATTGCACACAGGTTGACTCAATACTAACTGTTCATCTGACTTTATTTTAAATTATCTTTTAATTATGAGGGTGGCACAGTGGCTCATCGGGAGAGTTACTGCCTGACAGCACCAGAGACCTGGGTTCGATCCCGACTACGGGTGCTGTCCTACAGAATTTGTACGGTCTCCCTATGACCGCGAGTGTTTTCTCCGGGTGCTCCCACATTGCAAAGACGTGCAGGGCTTGTAGGTTAATTGGGTTCTGTAAATTGTCCCTAGTGCGTAGGATAGAACAGGTGTAGAGGGATGGCTGGTGTGCCTGGGCCTCTGAGGAGCCCGCACAGTCAGCCTCAGAGGTCGGCTATGGGAATGGATCTGGCGATTCCGGCCGGGCCGGAGTTCCAGAGCCACGGCCGCAGGAGGCTAATTACATCTGCCGATCGACCGCGGAAGTCCCGATGGGGTCGCGATCAGCCGCCTCACCCGGCCTAGCTGCCACTTTTTCGGGGGGACTTCCTGGGGGGATTTCATGTGCGCTCTGGTAATTTTGTCCCGATTAAAGGAGGTGCCGGATCACCAGCTGTGACCCCCCGCCTATGTTCATCTATAGCCGGCCATGGTCTCTCCTGCCCCTCAACTCTCCCACGTTTCTTTTCTGTCCCTCCTACAATCAACCTGAAGAAAGATCCCAGCCGGAAGCATCACCTATCCACGTTCTGCAGAGACGCTGCCTGACCCGCTGAGTTACTCCAGCACTTTGTGACTTTCATTGTTACAAGGATGCACTGGGACACCATCTCTGTCTTGTGTTAGGCATCCCTCTGCTGGAAAAGGAAGGTATTGCAGTTGTGATCGAGTCATGGAAACTTAAACCAAGGACATGTATTCTCTTCAGCCCAATGAGTCTGTGACGGCGATTAAAGACCTATTTACACTAATCCTACATTAATCCCATGTTTTAATTATCCCTACATTCTCATCAAACACCCCGGAAGTTACCACTCACCAACACACTAGGAGCGATGCACACTGAGATTAGTTTAGTTTAGACGTACAGCAAATGTATACATACATACATGTATACATGTGTATGTGTGTGTGTGTAGGAAGGAACTGCAGATGCTGGTTTAAACCAAAGATAGACACAGAAAGTTGGAGTAACACAGCGGGTCAGACAGCATCTCTGGAGAAAAGGAATAGGCGATATTTCGGCTCGAGACGTGTGTGTGTGTGTGTGCATGTGTGTGTGTGTGTGTGTGTGTGTGTGTGTGTGTGCATGTGTGTGTGTGTGTGTGTGTGTGTGTGTATGGTAAGAGGTTAGGACAAGGGGATCATCTCTGATAATGCGAGACCAGGTCTACCCTGGGGAATACTTTTCGAGAAGCTATTCTGGTTGATAGATTAAGGAGAAGGTTAGAGAGAAAACAAACAATGAAATATAAAACTTGTGAAATGCAGATCAAAGCGGTAGGAAATGCCACAGCTGGTTGCTCAATGTTAGTAAAGCGAACTTTTCTCCCAGGGTGGAAACATCAAATACTAGAGGACATGGCTTTAAGGTGAGAGATTTTTATTGTTGCGCGCTATCCAGCCAGTGAAAAGGCTATACATATTGCAATCAAGCCATCCAGTGTACAGATACAGGTTAAAGGGAATAACATTTAGTGCAAGATAAAGTCCATTTAAGGGAGTTCAAAAGTCTCTAATGAGGTAGACGGCAGTGGTGATAGAATGGTTCAGTTGCCTGATGACAGTTGTGAAGAAACTGTCCCTGAATCTGGAGGTCCCATTGGAGGTACCATTGGAGGTACCATTGCGCCATTGAACTATATTGAACCATTAAACCATGAACTCCGAGCTATAGTCGATGAACAGCAGCTTGACTCAAGTCCTCCTGTTGTTCAAGTGGTGCAGTGCAGTGTGGAGAGCTAGCAAGATCGCATCTGTTCTCCATCTGTTGTGGTGGTAGATTAAATGAAGTGGGTCCAGGCTATGACTGTTCAACCTCTTGAATGTTTTAATTATAATTGTGTTAATCATATATGAACCCTTTTGATGGGGATTTATAGCTACATGACACCATACATCGCAGTAGGATGCTACAACTTCAGAGCAGCATTAAAAGTAATATTAAACAATATAATTCACAAAATGCTGGAGTAACTAAGCAGGACAGGCAGCATCTTGGAGAGAAGGTTTGGGTGACGTTTCGGGTCGAGACCCTTCTTCAGACTAAAGAAGGGTCTCGACCCGAAACGTCACCCATTCCTTCTCTCCTGAGATGCTGCCAGTCCTGCTGAGTTACTCCAGCATTTTGTGAATAAATACCTTTGATTTGTACCAGCATCTGCAGTTATTTTCTTACACTTCTTAAACAATACAATGGTGCTTTTCAATAATTAGACCTGACACTGATTGTAATGCAAAAATGTCCCAATTTTGTCCATTTAAATTAATCATTCTTCCTTCCATTAATAATAATATTAAATGGGCTCATTGAGTTTAGGCCCATTGGCCCAGAGTCTGCACCTATCAGCAATCACCCCCATACACTAACCTACACACTAGGGAGAATTTACATTTTTTTTTCACCAAACCCAATTAACTTACAAACTTGTATGTCTTTGGCGTGTGGGAGGAAACCGGAGCACCCGGAGAAAAATCCACGCTGACACAGGGAGAACGTACAAACTCCATGCAGACACACCAGTCACTAGTGAACCCGGTTCTCTGGCACTATAAGGCAGCAACTCTACCGCTGTGCTACCATGCCACCCTAACATTCAGATGACTTTAGGTAAACTTTACTCCTGTATCAAATGAGTTAAATTGTGTTCTTTAATACAATATGATTGCATCAAAGAATTAGGCGGCATGGTGGCGCAGCGGTAGAGTTGCTGCCTTACAGCGAATGCAGCGCCGGAGACTCAGGTTCGATCCTGACTACGGGCTCCGTCTGTACGGAGTTTGTACGTTCTCCCCGTGACCTGCGTGGGTTTTCTCCGAGATCTTCGGTTTCCTCCCACACTCCAAAGACGTACAGGTATGTAGGTTAATTGACTGGGTAAAATGTAAAAATTGTCCCTAGTGGGTGTAGGATAGTGTTAATGTGCGGGGATCGCTGGGCGGCGCGGACTCGGTGGGCCGAAGGGCCTGTTTCCGCGCTGTATCTCTAAATCTAAAAAGAAAATCTAAAATGACCCTATGTGACTATTGGGTAGGAACGGAAATTCATGCAACTCAAAGACTTTAGTTGATTTTTATGTTTATTTAGTTTGGCTTAGTTTAGTTTAAATGTACAGCATGAGAACAGGCCCTTCGGCCCACCTTGTCCATGCCGACCGTCGATCAACCGTTCATGCTAGTTCTGTTATCCCACTTTGTCGTTCACTCCCTACACACTCGTAGCAACTTTACAGAAATCAATCAACCCACAAACCTGCACATCCTTAAGGGGTGGGACGAAACTGGAGCACCCAGAGAAAACCTTTGTGATCACAGGGAGAACATGCAAACTGCACACAGACAGCACCTGAGGTCAGCATCAAACCAAGCTTCCTGCCGCAGCAGGGCAGCAGGTCCACCAGCTGTGCCACTGTTCCGCCTAATACCCTTTCACTGGCAAGACTGTTCCTGATCAGGGCCGTCTTTACAGCATTATGGGCCCCGGGCAAAGCAGTGTACTGGGGCCCCTACGACAACTACTCACAGGAATAAAAATGTCTCCTCCTCCCACCCTCCCCGTCGCCCCCACCATTACTCTCCCCCACCCCCCTTTCCCTACCAGCCCCCCCCCTGTCGTGCCGGCGAAAAGCACTTACCGAAAAGCACTTAGCGATGGACTTAGGGTGCTACATTGTTGCGAAAAGCACTTGCAGATCGCTGTGAGAAGCACTTAGGGATGGAAAAGCAAAGCACTTAGGGAGCTAATTGTTGCGAAACAGGTCGCTGTGAGAAGCACTTAGGGATGGAAAATGTTGCGAAAAAAACACTTAGGGACCGAAAATGTTGCGAAAAAAGCACTTATTGAACCTACATTTTTAATGTACATGCCCCTGAACTGAGTAGATTGCTGGGCCAAAGGACAGTTTAAGGGACAATCATGTTCACTGACAGATGTTGCAAGGTTGAGCTGTTCTTTTCTGAAGGACATCATGAGATGCCGATCACATATAAATAGCAAAAAAGAAGGGACCCAAGTGCTGGAGTAACTCAACTGGCCAGGCAGCATCTCTGGACGACATGGATAGGTGACGTTTTGAGTCAGGATACTTTAGACTGTAGACTTTAGACTTTAGAGATACAGTGCAGAAACAGGCCCTTCGACCCACCGAGTCTGTGCCGGCCAGCGATCTCCGTACACTAGCACTATCCTACACTCTAGGGAAAATTTGCAATTTTACCGAAGCCAATTAAGCTACAAACCTGTACGTCGTTGGAGTGTGGGAAGAAACCGGAGCACCCGGAGAAAGACTACGCAATCACAGGGGGGCTGTACAAACTCTGTACAGACGGCCGCCTTAGTCAGGATCGAACCCAGGCATCTGGAGCTGTAAGGCAGCAGCTTTACTGCTGCGTCACTGTGCTGCCACTTCTTCAGATCTATCCATGCTCTCCAGAGATGGTCTCGGAGATGCACAGACAGCACTTTGTGTCCTTTTGAGTAAACCAGCATCTGCAGTTCCTTGTTTCACTATATCTAAATAGCAATCCAGTTCTGTGCTCAAAGCACAAAGTGCCGAGGAACTCAATTGGTCAGGCGACATCTGTGGTGGGAATGGACATTGACATTTTGGGTTCAGAACTTTCTTTAGACCGAAGAAGAATGATCCTTTTTCCTTCAAACCAACAGTTTTGGAGTCTCTCCCTCTCACTCAAAATTTGGAAATGAATAACTGAAAACAGAGGAGTGGAGAGATTCTAAACAATAACAAGTAGTTCTGCTATAACGCCTTTATCCGTAACGTGAAATGGATACAACACAAATGATGAACTGGGGAACGCTATATGCATTACATAGGCCAGATTGGTTGTAACTGCGATTTCATTCAGGAACCACTTAAAGGTTACATTGGAAATTAACACGAAGAAAAAAAGCTGTCTTTGGAGAAAAAAACAGTCTAGGGGAAAAAACTTTCCATGTGACCTCCCCGCAGTAAACAGACTGCATTGTCTCAAGAATACAGTTGTAACGCAGGTAGTCATTGAAATGAATAAGCTTTGCTTCTCCTGTCTGGTGTGGCAATGCCAGCACTCAGGAAGACAAGAGACTGCAGAGAGTAGTGATCTTAGCCCGGTTCATCACGGCACAGCCCTCCCCACCATCGAAAGCATCTTCTTGAGGCTTTGCCTCATGAAGACAGCAGTAATCATGTGAAATAAAATGAATGCCTGTATTCCAAATGGTGCCCACTATTCCAAATAGCTTAGTGCGTTAGTGTTTTACACAACACATGTGTGCGAGGGATTTCAGTAGTGGATTGTTGGAGACATATTTGGCGCAGTGAAAAATTTGTTGTTTTAAATTCTAAATGGCAAATCCTTAAGCAAGGCAGTTATGGCCTGGGACCATTTCTCTTCATTACATCGAAAGACAGCTGAACTTTAATTTGCACAGATTGCTGTTCAGTACTTGCTTTGGCTCCAGTGAAATGATGAGCCAGGGACTCACAGAATACTTAAAGCGACAGGCCAAATCCTCATCTCTTTGCCTGCTGGCTGCAGAAATAATCCAATCTTTCCATTGACTATGTTAAAGTCCCGGAGTCATACAGCATGGAAACAGGCCCTTCGGCCCAACTTGCCCATGCCAATCAACATGCCTCATTTACACTAGTCCCACAGACCTGTGTTTGACCCCTATCTCTCTAAACATGACCACCGACCACTATCTTTCACTCTAGAGAAGGGTTCCGCCCCAAAATGTCGTCTATTCCTTTTCTTCAAAGATGCTGCCTGACCCGTTAAGTTACAGCCTAACGGCTGCGGCTCGCTAGCAGTCTGTTTGTCTTTTTCCTTTTTTTTGTTGTTGTGTGTCGGTGTTGGGATGGTTTTTTTTTTTTTTTGGTTATGTATGTGTGGGGGGTGGTGGTGTGGGGGGGGGTGTGTGGGGGGGGTGGGGTGGGGGAAACCTTTCTCTTTTAGATCTCTTCCTCACGGCGCGGGGTGCGGCTTGAACGGGGGGCCTTCCATCGCCCGGTGCGGCTCGGCCGCTGGACTTAACATCGTCCGGTGCGGCTCGGCCGCTGGACTTAACATCGCCCGGCGCGGCTCGGCCGCGGGGCCTAACATCGCTTGTGCGGCTCGGCCGCTGGACTTAACAGTGCCCGGTGCGGCTCGGCCGCGGGGCCTAACATCGCTGGTGCGGCTCGGCCGCTGGACTTAACATCGCCCGGTGCGGCTCGGCCGCTGGACTTAACATCGCCCGGTGCGGCTTGGCCGCGGGGCCTAACATCGCTGGTGCGGCTCGGCCGCTGGACTTAACATCGCCCGGCGTGGCTCGGCCGCGGGACTTAGCTGCGCACGGCTCGGTCGCGGGGCCTTCCGTCGCCCGGCTCGGCCGCGGGATGTTTCAGCGCCCGGTGCGGCTCGGCCGCGGGGACTTCCATCCCCTTGCGGGGACTGTGCGGGTCGGTCGGGGACGAGCTGTCTGTCCGTGGGCGTGGGGAAGAGAGTGGAAGTTTTGTTGCCTCCATCACAGTGAGGGGGTGTTTGGAGTCACTGTGATGGACGTTTGTGTTGGGGTCATGTGTCTTGTGTTCTTTTTTGTGTATGACTGCTATGTAATTTCGTTCGGTACCTTGGTACCGAATGACAAATAAAGCTCTGTTGAACTGTTGATATTGTGTCTATCTTCAACATCCTCATAAATCTTCTGTGTACTCTTTCTAGTTTAATGGCATCTTTTCTATAACAAGGTGAACAAAACTAACCACAATACTCCAAGCATAACCTCACCAAAACTTTGTATAGGTATAACATAACAACCTGTACTCGATTCCTTAACTGATTAATCCAGTGTGCCAAAACCCTTCCTCACCACCCTATCTACCAGTGATGCCACTTTCAGGGAACTATGTCCTTGTACTCCTAGATCCCTCAACAACATTCCCCAGAGCCCTACTGTTCGCTGTGAAGATCCTGCCCTGTTTTGACTTTCCAAAATGCAACACCTCCCCCTTATATGAATTAAATTCTATTTGCCACTTGCCCACCTGATCAAGATCCTGCTGTAATTCTGGATAATTATCTTCACTGTCTGCGACACCACCATTTTTAGTGTAATCAGCAAACTTCCAAATCAAGCCTTGTACATTCTCATCCAAATCGTTGATATGGATAACAAACGGTTTGGGGCCAACACCGATCCCTGAGACACACCACTGGTCACTAAGGTCAGGTGGTAGAAAGCTTGTGTGGAACATAAACACCAACACCAGCTCATCGAGCCAACAGACCTGCCTCCAAGCCAGTCACGAACGGCACGTGGGGGTAACCATGGAGAAACTTACAATTAGTTCTCCGGGTGCTCCGATTTCCTCCCACATTCCAAGAATGTACAGATTAATTGACTTTGGTAATTTGCAAGTTAATTGGCTTCAGTTAAGTTGTCACTGGTGTGCAGGATAGTGTTAGTATATGGGGTGATCGCTGATCAACATGGACTTGGTGGGTCGAAGAGCCAGTTTTCCCACTATATCACTAAAGTCTAATGACCACATTATTGGAATAAGAGGGGTGGGAGTCACCGATTTAAGACGAAGATGAAGTCTCTCTCCTATTAAAGCCTCATAAACCTTTGGAAATCTCAGGTGTGGGGGAGAATCATTTATATATACAACGCCAAGGCTTAAAGGGGAGTCAAGGATAAATGTGTGCCAGATAACTGAGCTGATACAATACAATACAATATATCTTTATTGTCATTGTACAGGGGTACAACGAGATTGGGAATGCGCCTCCCATACGATGCAATAAATCAATTAGCTAATCAGTATTAATTTAAACAACCCAATGAAACAAATTAGAACAGTTTTAAAACAGAATAAAGTGCAAGTAGATCTGTGCCGGTTCACTGTGCGATGTGACCATCTGGCTCAGCAGGACCGGTTCATAGCAGCTATGGCCCTGGGGATGAAGCTGTTCCTGAGTCTGGAGGTGCGGGCGTAGAAGGCCTTGTATCGTCTGCCCGATGGTAGAAGTTCGAACAGACTGTTGCAGGGGTGTGAAGAGTCTTTGTGGATGCTGGTGGCTTTTCTGAGGCATCGTGTGTTGTAGATGCCCTCCAAGGCTGGTGGCTGTGCTCCGATGGTCCTCTGAGCTCTATGGACTACCCACTGAAGAGCTTTCCTCTCTGCCTCCGTGGGATCAGGAATGATCTTATAGGGGGATTGCACGTAAGGTCGAACGGGCAAAGTGCGTGACGCACGGAGTCGCTCAAGCCATGTGGAGGACATGGCAGCTTCCAGCAAACACTACGAGCAACACATGCAACAGGTACAATCTCACCTTGAAAAAAACACCAAAATGGCCAATTATTGTGCTGTAAAAAATGAGGAAGAAGCTGGAGGATCTGGCGGAGGACGAGGAACCAGGAGAAGGGCTGCAAAGCCCACGGATGTAAGAAGCAGCTGGGAAGACGTTTGGCCAGCCAGCGGGAGAAGGGTAAACGCAGCCGGGAAGGGAGGCAGGAGAGCAAAGCAGAGAAGCAGAGGCCGCCGACCGGCCGGCAGGGGGAGGAGGAGGAGGAGGAGGAAAGGATGGGGTTGAGGGAGCTGGGAGAGGAGCAGCGGGAAGAACCCGAGCCAAGGGGCCTGGGGGGGTCTGCAGGGGCAGAAGCATCGAGCGCTGGAGGTCGGCGACCCGCCTGAGGGCGAAGGGCCCAGGGAGGAAGGGCTCGACGGCCTTGGAGGAGGAGGCAGTGGAACAGGAGGAGGAACGGAGTGTCGAGCCCGAGGAGGGGGAGGCAGAGGACCGGGGAGTGGCCGATCGGCAGCGGAGGCCGAGCAGCAGCGAGAGCTGGGCCGGGCGCTGGGCCGGGCGCTGGGAGCCGAGGTGGAGGACCAGGCCACGGCTCTGCTCGGCGGCCCCAGCCACGAGGTGTTGAGCGCCGGCCGAGTGGAATCAGAGCCCGGCAGCCCGGCTGACGGAGCGGGCGAGTGGGGTGAAGGGCTGGAGGGCCAGCAGGGGCGGCGAAGGGCCGAAGCGCGGCAGGAAGTGAGACGCGGAGCAGGGGCTCCGAGCCTGGGGGAGCGAGGTGTCGGGACACTCGGAGCGCCGGGAGTGAGCCGGAGATGCGCTGATGGGCGAAGCCGTGCTACAGCAAAGTGCAACCGCAACGTTCAACTGCAACACCCTCTCATTAGGACTGGTGAATTGTTCCACAACAGAAGTCGTTTCAAACATAAAATAGAAGAAAAAGACTAGGCAACGAGGGCCCCGCTGCACTGTAAGTGGTTGCCTGCAGTACCCAGGTTTGTTCTCCAGACCAAGTAGCCTGTCCTTGCTCCTATTTCTTAGGCTTTCATTCAGGATTCAGGATATGTTTATTTGTCATCCAAAAAACAAGACTTTTGGACGAGATTTCGTCACCCACAATGCACTCACATTCTGCTGCTTTTCATGGAACACAAATGCTGGAGTAACTCATTGGGTCAAGCCCCTTCTTCAGACTGGAGGGTCTCGACCTGAAATGTCACCTATCCTTGCTCCCCAGAGATGCTCCCTGACCCTCTGGTCTAACCCTGACCCTCTGGTCTAACCCTGACCCTCTGGTCTAACCCTGACCCTCTGGTCTAACCCTGACCCTCTGGTCTAACCCTGACCCTCTGGTCTAACCCTGACCCTCTGGTCTAACCCTGACCCTCTGGTCTAACCCTGACCCTCTGGTCTAACTAACCCTGACCCTCTGGTCTAACCCTGACCCTCTGGTCTAACCCTGACCCTCTGGTCTAACCCTGACCCTCTGGTCTAACCCTGACCCTCTGGTCTAACCCTGACCCTCTGGTCTAACCCTGACCCTCTGGTCTAACCCTGACCCTCTGGTCTAACCCTGACCCTCTGGTCTAACCCTGACCCTCTGGTCTAACCCTGACCCTCTGGTCTAACCCTGACGCTCTGGTCTAACCCTGACCCTCTGGTCTAACCCTGACCCTCTGGTCTAACCCTGACCCTCTGGTCTAACCCTGACCCTCTGGTCTAACCCTGACCCTCTGGTCTAACCCTGACGCTCTGGTCTAACCCTGACCCTCTGGTCTAACCCTGACCCTCTGGTCTAACCCTGACCCTCTGGTCTAACCCTGACCCTCTGGTCTAACCCTGACCCTCTGGTCTAACCCAGCACTGTACTCCACGCAAAATTCCAACCGCTGTTGATCTTTCTGTCTCCATTCTGCTGCTTCTCAGAGACAAAGTGCTGAAGTAAATACACGGGTTCGGCAGCATCGCTGGAGAAAACGCATGGGTGATGTTTCCAGACTTCTCCAGTCTGAAGAAGGGTCCTGCCCCAAAACGTAATCCAGCCTTTTTCTCCAGAGATGTTGCCTGACCTGCTGAGTCACTCCAGCACTCTGTGTCTATCTTTGGCATAAACCGTCCGGCCTGGCCTGAAACGTGGCAACTTCAACAGCCTGACCACGGGAGAAGACGGCAGGAGAAGAGAAAAGACATTCTGGCCTTCCATCTCAGTGAGGAGGGGACTGGAGGAGACTCACTGTGATGGATGTTTCTTTTTTTGTTTTGTGTTGGTTTGTGGTTGTGTGCGTAATTGCTTATTTTATTGCTCTTACTGTTGGACTGTGGGTGACGAATTCTCGTCCAAAAGACTTGTTTTTTTGGATGAAAATAAAGGTAATTCTGATTCTGATTCTGATTCTGATTCTGATATACTCTGCTGCTTTTCATAATGGGAGGTTAAAAATGCCACAGAGAGACACTGGAGGGCAGCAGAGAGCTTACCTGTGAATATCTGCGCTGACCGAAACGTGGGATGTAGGAAGATTAGAGTCAATATATAACTTCCTAGATCAAAGTTGCTTGCCAGTATGAACCTTCACAGGAACATGGCGCCACAGTGGTGCATCGGCGGAGCTGCTGCCTTACAGCACCAGAAACCCGTCTCGACCAAGTTTGCGCGGTTTCTCTGCGACTGCATGGGTTTCCTCGTGCATGTTTGTAGGTTCATTGGTTGTCTGTAAATTGTCCCTGGAGTGTAGGAAAGAACTAGTGCCCAGTGGCCCACTCCACCAACACCTTGAACTGGACACCTCGTCCCGCGGACACGCCGTCCCTGGCCTCTCGGCCCCCGCTCAGCCTCCGTGCAACAGCATCGAAGTACTATAGACAATAGACAATAGGTGCAGGAGTAGGCCATTCAGCCCTTCGAGCCAGCTCCGCCATTCAATGCGATCATGGCTGATCACTCTCAATCAGTACCCCGTTCCTGCCTTCTCCCCATACCCCCTCACTCCGCTATCCTTAAGAGCTCTATCCAGCTCTCTCTTGAAAGCATCCAACGAACTGGCCTCCACTGCCCTCTGAGGCAGAGAATTCCACACCTTCACCACTCTCTGACTGAAAAAGTTCTTCCTCATCTCCGTTCTAAATGGCCTACCCCTTATTCTTAAACTGTGGCCCCTTGTTCTGGACTCCCCCAACATTGGGAACATGTTTCCTGCCTCTAATGTGTCCAGTCCCCTAATTATCTTATATGTTTCCATAAATGCCTATCCCGCTAGAAGAATCAATCACTGCATCACAATCATTAACAAGACTGTCGTCTTGCCAAGTTTCACTGTAGGCATCACTCATTATCGCCTTCTCCACAACCAACAATGAACCATTGTGGGCTCCACCTTACCTTGATTACCCTTCCTGGTTTTGATTTGTCCTTTTGCATACCTTTCATTCACTTGTTTCTTTATAACTTTTCATCTCTCCCATTTCCCTCTCCCCTGACTCTCAGTCTGAGGAAGTGTCTCGACCCGAAACGTCACCTATCCCTTTTCTCCAGAGATGCTGCCTGATCCGCTGAGTTACTCCAGCTTTTTGCGTCTATCTTATTTACCCATATACCCATTTTCTGCTTTATTTCAGGAGTAATTAACCACTCAGGCTCTATAATTTGACGGTTTTTCACACAGTACTACAATGTGATGTAGGGAGATATGAATGCTAATGTCACCATTTCATACTCACACAGCAAAATACCTTCGCATTCTGTTTTAGAAGGATGAGGGGGGATCTTATTGAAACATATAAGATAATTAGGGGATTGGACACATTAGAGGCAGGAAACATGTTCCCAATGTTGGGGGAGTCCAGAACAAGGGGCCACAGTTTAAGAATAAGGGGTAGGCCATTTAGAACGGAGATGAGGAAGAACTTTTTCAGTCAGAGAGTGGTGAAGGTGTGGAATTCTCTGCCTCAGAAGGCAGTGGAGGCCAGTTCGTTGGATGCTTTCAAGAAGAGAGAGCTGGATAGAGCTCTTAAGGATAGCGGAGTGAGGGGGTATGGGGAGAAGGCAGGAACGGGGTACTGATTGAGAGTGATCAGCCATGATCGCATTGAATGGTGGAGCTGGCTCGAAGGGCTGAATGGCCTACTCCTGCACCTATTGTCTATTGTCTATTGTCTATTTACTAATGCTTCGGTGGTGTCCGGCTCCAAACATAAATTTTTTAAATATGACTGCACCAGGTTAATACATACTTGGAACCCACCAATTAATGTTTAATGATCAACTGCATGTTTATAATAATAATAATAATAATAATAATGCATTACATTTATATAGCGCTTTTCAAACACTCAAAGACGCTTTACAGGGATTACTAGAACATAGAGAAGTAAATAAATAGATAAATAAGTAAACGAACAGAAAAAGGAGACATATTCTCGCAGAATCTTTGCAGGATATACACTCCCAATACTGCCCTTGCAAGTCCAATCCCAGGTTCCCAAGTCTGCATAACATGCCAACTTCAAAATCAGCGGCTAACAATGAAAGCAACTGGATCAAGGGAGGCTTCAGTTTAGCCACAGGTCACTACACTGTAAATCAATACGCCTTTGGAACTAAATCAGGCACATCTACAGAAGGTTAAAATCTTGACAGGGATTAAACACCACTTGGGAATAGTCAGCAATAGCCCACGTCATCAGACTCAATATCCAGTCCATTCCATTGGAAACAATAGTAGACTTTCCTCTCAGCCCTCTGGACCACATTGACAGTTTAGCTTAGTTTATTATAACATAACATAACATAACATAACAACACTTTATTGTCACTCGGCACAACACCGAGCGAAATTTCAGCAGTCACACAAAACACAGCAAAAAAGAAAAGAACACAGGACACCCGACCCCAACACAAACATCCATCACAGTGACTCCAAACACCCCCTCACTGTGATGGGGGCAACAAAACTTCCCCTCTCTTCCCCCCGCACCCACGGACAGGCAGCTCGACCCCTACCGAGGCAAACGACACGCACAGCCCCCGCAAGGGGATGGAAGGCCCCCCGGCCGAGCCGCCCCGGGCACCGAAACGTCCCGCAGCCACACCGGGCGATGTTAAGTCCAGCGGCCAAGCCGCACCGGGCACTGAAACGTCCCGCAGCCGAGCCGCACCGGGCACTGAAACGTCCCGCAGCCACACCGGGCACTGAAACGTCCCGCAGCCACACCGGGCACTGAAACGTCCCGCTGCCGAGCCGCACCGGGCACTGAAACGTCCCGCAGCCACACCGGGCACTGAAACGTCCCGCAGCCACACCGGGCGATGTTAAGTCCAGCGGCCAAGCCGCACCGGGCACTGAAATGTCCCGCGGCCGAGCCGCGCCTGCGATGTTAAGGCCCACAGCCGAGCCGCGCCCCGGGGAAGAGACCCAATAAAAGAAAGGTTTCCCCCCGCCCCCCCCCACCCCCACCACACATACACAGCCAAAAACAGAAACAAAAACCATCCCAACACCGACACAAACAAAAAAAAAACAAAAAAAGACAACAGACTGCCAGAGAGCCGCAGCCGTTAGGCTGGGTAAAGGGTAAATAGACACTGGGTAAAGGGTAAATAGTGTAAGATAAAGACTGATCAAAGATAGTTCGAAGGACTCAAATGAAGTAGATAGTTGGTCAGGATTGCTCTCTAGTTGATGAGAGGATGGTTCAGATGCCCAATAATAGCTGGGAAGAAATTGTCCCTGAATCTGGAGGTATGCGGTGGATTTTCCTTAATATTATCTGCCAGAGCAATCTCCTGCCCCCTTTTTTTCCCTTCTGATTTCCTTCTTAAGTATGCTCCTCAGTTCCCAAAACTCCTCCAGGGATACAGTTGATTTCAACTGCCTATACCTGTCCCATGCCTCCTTCTTTTTCCTGACCGGAGCCTCAATTTATCTCGTCATTCAAGCTTCCTTATGCCCACCTGCCTTGCCCTTCACTCTAACAGGAACATGCATGCCCTGAACTCTTGGCATCACGGCGGCGCGGTGGCGCAGCGGTAGAGTTGCTGCCTTACAGCGAATGCAGCGCCGGAGTCTCAGGTTCGATCCTGACTACGGGCACCATCTGTACGGAGTTTGTACGTTCTCCCCATGACCTGCGTGGGTTTTCTCTGAGATCCCACACTCCAAAGACGTACAGGTATGTAGGTTAATTGGCTGGGCAAATGTTTTTTTCTTAATTGTCCCGAGTGTGTGTAGGATAGTGTTAATGTGCAGTGATCGCTGGGCGGTGCGGACCCAGTGGGCCGAACGGCCTGTTTCTGCACTGCATCTCTAAATCTAAAAAAAAATCACACTTAAAAACATCCCACATCCCTTTGCAGGCAAACAACTTGATCAAGTTCCTTCCTGTCTAATACCATTAAAGTTGACCTTGCCTCCATTCTGAATTTTAACTAGAGGGTCCACTCTGTCTTAATCCATGACTATTTTAAAGCTAATAGCACTGTGGTAACTGGTCCTGAAAGGCTCATCCACAAACACTTCATCCACTTCCATGGACACATCAGCCACTCCTGATTTCCTAAAGAGTAGATCACGCTTTGCCCTTTCCCTTGTTGCACCCTCTACTTATCACCTGAGGAAGCGTTCCTGAACACATTTGACAAATTCCACCCTGTTTAAGTCCTTGACACTAGGGCAATCCCAATCTATATTGGGAAAGATTAAATCCCCTACCATACAACCCTATTAATCCTACAGCTGCCTGCAATCTCCAGCCATAGTTGCTCTCTATTCCCTGTTGACCATTTGGGGACCTATGGTACACTGCCAACAAAGCAATCATCCCTTTTTTTATTTCTATGGTCCACCCATTGTAGCATCACTGGATGAACCATCAGTAACGTCATCTCGGGCTACTGCCATGACATTCTCCATAGTCAATACAGCAACACCCCTTCCTCTTTTACTCCAATCTCTATCTCGTCTGTAGCACATGTACACTGGTGCATTGAGCTGCCAGTCCTGTCCCTCTCTGAGACAGG
Source organism: Rhinoraja longicauda (assembly GCF_053455715.1). Taxonomy (NCBI): domain Eukaryota; kingdom Metazoa; phylum Chordata; class Chondrichthyes; order Rajiformes; family Arhynchobatidae; genus Rhinoraja; species Rhinoraja longicauda. Next base: position 96,169,826 of record NC_135954.1, read on the forward strand.
TTTCCGTAATGGCTACAACATCCCAGTCGTGCGTTCCTATCCGCTTTACCCACCAGGCCTCTTGCAGTGAAATAAATGCATTCAGTCCAACAGTCCTTCTTCGCTCCCTGCCATGCTCCTGCCTGCTCTATCCACTGAACTTTTTTTTATCATCTTCCATACCGACTTCCAGCTTCCCACCTTCCTCAGTCCTGCATTGGATCTCGCCCACCTGCCAATCTAGTTTAAACCCACCTGGGTTTACTGCACTAACAAGCCTTCCTGCAAGGATATTAGTTCCCCTCCAGCTCAGGTGTAACCTGGCTCTCTTGTAGAGGTTCCACTGCCCCGGAAGAGATCCTAATAATTCGAAAATCTGAATCCCTGCCCCCTGGACCAATGCCTCAGCCACTCATTCAACTGTCCTATCTTCCTGTTCCTACCTTCACTTACACATAGCAGCAGGAGAAATCCAGAGATCACTACCCTGTAGGACCTGGCTTTTAACTTTCTGCCTAACTGCCTCCTTTCATTTTGCAAGACCTCTTCCCTTTTCCTACCCACATCATTTGTGCCAACATGCACAATGACCTCTGACTGCTCACGCTCCCTCTTGAGAATGAAATTGCCCCTGGTGTGTAGGGGAGTGAATGAGGAAATGGAATGACATGGAACTAGTGTGAACGGGTGATCAATGATCGGCGTGGACTCAGTGGGCCCAAGGGCCAGTTTCCATGCTATATCTCTAAACTAAACTAAAGTTTCTCACACATACCAGTCTGAAGAAGGGTCTCGACCCGAAACGTCACCCATTCCTTCTCTCCAGAGATGCTGCCCTGACCCGCTGAGTTACTCCAGCATCTTGTGTCGACCTTCGATTTAAACCAGCATCTGCAGTTTTCTTTCCTACTATAATAAACCAATTCTTCTTTAGTAACGGTGTCAACGGTAATGGAAAGAAGGCAGGAGGAAGGGGTTGAGAGGGAAAAATAGATCAGCCATGATTGAATGGCGGAGTGAGCTCGATGGAACAAATGGCTTAATGCTTCTCCTATGACTTATAAACTTATGAATACCAATATTTATCTACAGCACCATTGAGGTTTACAATCCTTCTTGCAAAGACATTTCTTCTCATATTTTTCCTGAACGACTGACATCTTATTTTGAGATGGAGACCTCTGCTTCAAGACAAGCTAGTGAGGGAAAACACCATCCATACATCTACCTTGTCAAGCTTGTGAAAGCAATGAGATTGCCTCTCATTCTTCTAAATTCAAGAGATTTCAGTTGCAGTTTTCAATCTCTCAAGAGTCAAGAGCATTCAATTGTCATATGTCCTGAAACAGATAATGAAATTCTTATGAAAATTCTAAATGAAATTCTGAAAAATGAAATACTTATTTGCAGCAGCACAACAAATAAGTAAACTTTGTATTCTGTACAAGCCATGATAAATAACAAATAACATCTCAGTCTGATTATATATATATATATATATATACATATATATATATATATATATATATAGTGCATTCAGAAAGTATTCAGACCCCTTCACCTTTTCCACATTACAGCCTTATTTTAAATTGGATTAAATTCATTTTTTAAATCATCAATCTACACACAATACCCCATAATAAAAAAGTGAAAACAGGTGTTTAGAAATTTTTGTAAAGTAATTAAAAAGAAATAACTGAAATATCACATTTACATAAGTATTCAGACCCTTTACTCAGTACTTTGTTGAGACACCTTTGGCAGCGATTGCAGCCTCAAGTCTTCTAGGGTATGATGCTACAAGCTTGGCACACCTGTATTTGGGTAATTTCTCCCATTCTTCGCTGCAGTTTCTCTCAAGCTCTGTCAGGTTGGATGGGGAGCGTCGATGCACAGCAATTTTCAGGTCCCTCCAGAGATGTTTGATCGGGTTCAAGTCCGGGCTCTAGCTGGGTCACTCAAGGACATTCACAGACTTGTCACAAAGCCACTCCTGCGTTGTCTTGGCTGTGTGCTTCGGGTCGTTGCCCTGTTGGAAGGTGAACCTCCACCCCAGTCTGAGGTCCAGAACGCTCTGGAGCAGGTTTTCTTCAAGGATCTCTCTGTGCTTTGCTCCGTTCATCTTTCCCTCGATCCCGACTAGTCTCCCATTTCCTGCCACTGAAAAACATCCCCACAGCATGATGCTGCCACCACCATGCTTCACCGTAGGTATGGTATTGGCTAGGTGATGAGCAGTGACGTTTGGCATTCAGGCCAAAGAGTTCAATCTTGGTTTCATCAGACCAGAGAATATTGTTTCTCATGGTCTGAGAGTCCTTTAGGTGCCTTTTGGCAAACTCCAAGCGGGCTGTCATGTGCCTTTTACTGAGGAGTGGCTTCCATCTGGTCACTCTATCACAAAGGCCTGATTGGTGGAGTGCTGCCGATTTGTTGGCTTTCTAGAAGGTTCTCCCATCTTCACAGAGGAACTCTGGAGCTCTGTCAGAGTGACCATCGGGTTCTTGGTCACCTCCCTGACCGAGCCCCTTCTCCCCCGATTGCTCAGGTTGGCCGGGCGGCCAGCTCTATGAAGAGTCTTGGTGGTTCCAAAGTTCTTCCATTTAAGAATGACGGAGGCCACTGCGCTCTTTGGGACCTGCAATGCTTCAGAAATTGTTTTATTCCCTTCCCCAGGACTGTGTCTTGACCCTCCCTCGCCTCGCCACTCGCCAGGCCCCTGCCTCGCCGGGACTCGCCTCGCTGCTCGCAGGGCCCCGCCTCTCGCTGGGCCCCGCCTCTCGCTGGGCCCTGCCTCTCGCTGGGCCCCGCCTCTCATTGGGCCTCGCCGCTCGCCGGGCCTCGCCTCGCCGCCCGCCGGGCCGTTGTGATTTGCTGTTGAAGACCACTGGAGCAAGTATATCTTCAATGAAATTAGGTATGTGCAGTTTTAAATGAAACTCTTTCTTCATAACTTAGTCATACATTTTATGATCGTTGTTCTTTTATTCAATATCAAGAGAATTGGGATGTGTACGGAAAAACCAAAACAAAACAATTTTTTTTCGTTGTAAAAAGTATTTCTGCTCAATAACGTTTCTATAAATACCAGAATATATTCATGATAGGCATGATAGGATTGTGCATGTAGTCCAAGAACTACAGACTGTTGAAAATAATAGTCGTTTTTCACACATGAATGTAGCGCAACGCGTATGCGCATTTGGCGTGCATACTTATTTTTCCTGAAAAGTTGCATTATGTGACATATTATGAATTTGATGTAAAATTCTGAATTATGGACATCAAAATTATGAATTTGCAAAACCAAATGTTGGGAGGTCTGTTCATGAACCATACTGCGACCACAGCTCTCCATGTTGGAATAATGGAAGATGCAGAGATTCCCGAAGCCGTTTATCGAAAGCACAAGGTGTGGAGATGAGTCACATCCTCTGTACGGGAGAAGATCTCCGGATATGGGAGGATTTCAGGGACCTCAAGAAGGACGCCGGGATCGACCTATTACTTCTGAATGGGTGGTGCCCTGTAATGCTCAGCTCTTGAAGTTGTTCAAATGTCACATTAACGTTGAGATATGCTCCTCTGTAAAGTCAGTCAAATATGTGTTCAAGTACACCTCGAAGGGGAGTGAGCAAGTAGTTTTTAGAATTAACAGTGATGAAGAAATTGCACAGTACTTTACTGGCAGATACATTGGTCCGTCGGAAGCAGTGGGATTAAAATTCTTGGATTTCCAACTCATGAGAGACGCCCCGCTGTCATTTGACTCCTGGTACATCTAGCATAAGAACAATGAGTCGCCATCAGAGTCGATGCTGGTCGGCTGGTGAGAAATGAGGATATCACGAGAACAACTTTAACTGAACTCATGGAATTGTGTTCTCGAGATCAATTTGCAAGAACACAGTACTATGCTGATGTACCCCGATTTTACACATGGAACAATAAGAAATGGCAAAGAAAGTTGGGAAGATAGTGGAAGATCTTTCAGGTATTTTTGAAGCGAACGTTCTGGGACGAGTGTATACCTTTTCTCCAAGATGTGGTGACTTCTACTACTTGAGACTGCTTGTCCATCACGTAAAAGGGCCAGTATCCTTCGATTCATCGAGGACACATGACGGACATATTCTTCCTTCCTTCAAAGACGTCTGCATAGAAAGGTTTGTTGCAAACTGACGACCATTGGCAACAGACGATGGAAGATGCTGAGCGGACAAGACTCCCCGATGCAATGAGAGATTTGTTTGTTTTGCTGACGATTGCTGAGATCAACACTTCTCGACAATTATGGGATCGCTTCAAGAATTCAATGTCTGAAGATTATCTTCAAAGAGAACGGAGAACAATCAATGATCCAAATGTCATAATTGATGAGAGGCATCATGATCAGGCTCTGTTGTATATTCAAGCCAAGCTTGTGAATTACAAGACACTGCGATACTTTCATGTGCCACTACCAAGAAATGGAAGGATGAACCTTGATGGTGACAATCCAGAATTGCCGAGTGAACTGCAGTACAATAGACCTGAACAACAGTGATTTATTGAAGAGAAGGAGCCTCTGCTGAATGCTGAGCAAAGAGCAGTGTATGACCATGTGTGCAGCTGCTTGGAAAGGAATGTTCCTTCAATGATTTTCATTGATACCCCAGCAGGAATGGGCAAAACAATTCTCCCCAAATTGATCCTCTCCAAAGTTCGAGGTCAAGTTGATGTTCCTTTTGCTGTAGCATCCTCTGGTATAGCAGCTACATTGATGCCTGGTGGAAGAACTGCACATTCTCGATTCAAGGTACCCATCAAAGTGACTATAATACAATGTGCAACATTGAGAAGAACTCCAACATGGTTCATTTGATCAGGAGTGAGACTGATTGTTTGGGATGAGTGCCCGATGATTAGGAGGGAGAGCTTTGAAGCGGTGGACAGAACTCTTCGAGATCTATGCAAAAAGAATGATGAGCCTTTTGGCGGCATTCTTACCTTTTCTTGTGACGATTTTCGCCAACTCCTTCCTGTTGTGAAAAGGGGAAATGATGCTGATGTTGAAAATTCCTGCATCAAGAAATCCTATTAACGTTCCAATTGTTATATTTTGTTATTCACATTTTAAATTTTAATAAATCCCTTTTCCACTTGCTGTGCCCGTCAGCCCCCCTTGCGCAGTAATACCTCCATGTTCCACGTCACCATGGAAACCCGACGGGCGGGAATGGCGGCGCCGCCAGAGAGCCCCTAAGAATGGAGGGAGGAGATAAGGGGGGATGGAGTGGGTGACTAGGGGGTGGGAGGGGAATGGGGGAGTGGGTGGGGAAGAAGAGGGGTTGAGGGGATGGAGTGAGGGAGGGGAGGGGAGGGTGCTAGACCAATGCAGAAAAAAACACCATTTTAGAGAAAAATTGCGATTTTCATTGAGATTTTTAATTTTATTTTTTAAGCCATTTATTTTAAAGAAAAAAGTGCGATTTTTTTTTCTTCCCCGTATCACAATGGCAACCCAATGAGTTGTGGTCCCAACGGGTCCACTTGGTCTAGTATATATATAAAACAGACAAATAAACAAACGATGATTGTGTTCAGGATGTGTAGGAAGGAACTGCAGATGTTAGTTTATACTGAAGATGGACTAAATTCTGGCAGACCTATTGAATAAATCATTAAGGATACACCACGCCACTCAACTGTCATGGATGCATTCAAGATAACGTCAACATCTGTTTTCAAAAGAAATCATGGAGAGTTGAGTTTTTTAAAAATCCACAAACTAGCGCTGTTTGAAAGTGCACATATTTCACTGTGCAATGCACTGGTAATTGAACAATATCTGAGCTGATGTTTCACAGAAATTAAACATTAATTCTTAATTGGTATTGCATATGTACATAGAGACAGTGAAAAACGTCATTTGCATACTGTTGAGGCTAGTTATAAGTACGTCAAAGTAGTGCAAAATGAGAACCACGAATAGAATGCAGAGTGTAGACATATGGAACTGTAGAGGAAAGAACTGCAGGTGCTGGTTTAAATCGAAGGTAGACACAAAATGCTGGAGTAACTCAGCGGGACAGACAGCATCTCTCGAGAGAAGGAATGGGCGACGTTTCGGGTCGAGACCTTCAGACTGATGCAAGGGGAGTGGGCGGGACAAAGATAGAATGTAGTCGGAGACTGGTGGGAGAACTGGGAAGAACTGAGAACTGGTGGGAGTACCTATGGAACTGTAAATGCTGTTTTTCAAATAAAGACACAGAATGCTGGAGTAACTCAGCGGGTCAGGCAGCAACCCTGGAGAACATGGATAGGTGCCATTTTGAGTTGGGACTAATCGCACTTCAGAATAGACAATAGGTGCAGGAGGAGGCCATTCGGCCCTTCGAGCCAGCACCACCATTCAATGTGATCATGGCTGATCATTCTCAATCAGTACCCCGTTCCTGCCTTCTCCCCATACCCCCTGACTCCGCTATCCTTAAGAGCTCTATCTAGCTCTCCCTTGAATGCATTCAGAGAATTGGCCTCCACTGCCTTCTGAGGCAGAGAATTACACAGATTCACAACTCTCTGACTGAAATTTTTTTTCCTCATCTCAGTTCTAAATGGCCTACCCCTTATTCTTAAACTGTGGCCCCTTGTTCTGGACTCCCCCAACATTGGGAACATGTTTCCTGCCTCTAACGTGTCCAACCCCTTAATAATCTTATACGTTTCGATAAGATCTCCTCTCATCCTTCAGAATGCAGTATATTGTGTTACAGCTACGGAAGGGCGGGCGGCTCGATAACGCAGTGGTAGAGATGATGCCTTACTGCGCCAGAGACCCGATTTCGATCCTGACTACGGGTGCTGTCTGTACAGAGTTTGTATGTTCCTCCTATGACCACTGGGTTTTCTCCAGGTGCTCCGGTTTCCTCACACACTCCAAAGGCATACAGGTTTGTAAGTTAATTTGTCTTCAGTAAAAATTGTAAATTGCCCCTAATAAGCAGGATCGTGCTTGTGTACAGGGATGGCTGGTTGGCGTGGACTTGGTGGGCAGAAGGGCCTGTTTCCATGCTGTTTTCTCTAAACTAAACTGAATAAAATGGAAAGGCCAAAAGTGCAACGAGGTTGGACTGGGAGATCAGAAATTCATCCTTAGCATATCAAGGATCAGATAATGGTGAGGAAGAAGCTGCTATTGAATCTGGTGGTACGTGCTTTCAATCTACTTTATCTTCTGCTTGACAGGAGAGGGAGAAGAGAAAATGACCAGGGTATGAGTGGTCCTTGATTATGTTGGCTGCTTTCCCGGCCCAGCAAAGAAGTGTGGGCCGTGCCAATAGGGGTAGGGGGAGGCTGGTGGACTTGGTTGCATTCACAACTCTCTACAATTTATTGGGTAGAGCATTATCCATACCAAGCCATGATGCATCGATAGGATGCTATTTCTCGTGCATCTTCAGAAATTGGTAAGAGTCATTGGAGAATTTTCATAGCCTTTTGAGGAAGTGCGGAGCGGAGGTGCAGAACCTGGCGAGCTGGTGCTCAGAGAACAACCTGTCCCTAAACACATCAAAAACCAAGGAGCTTAATTTGAAATAGTAGTTATACTAAAAACTCATATAGCTTTTGGACCCCAGGAGGATGAAGGGTGTACAAAATCATACGAGGAATAGATTGGATGGACATAGAGTCTCTAGCCCAGTGTCGGGTAATCAAGCACAAGAGGACCTGGGTTTAAGGTGAGGGGGGGAAAGATTTAATTGGAACCTGAGAGGCAACTTTTTTTCACTAACGGTGGTAGGTATATGGAACGAGCTGCTGATGAGGGTAGTTGAGCCAGGTCCTATTGCAATGTTTAAGAAACATTTGGACAGGTATATGGATAGGACAGGTTTAGAGGGAAATGGGCCAAAAGCAGGCAGGTGGGACTAGGGTAGATGGGACATGTTGGCCGGTGTGGGCAAGTTGGGCCAAAGGGCCTGTTTCCACGATCTATGAGCTGACTAGCTAGATGGTCTGGTCTGTTGTTTATGGCCCCATTCCACATCCTCCCCCCCACCCAATCAGAATTAAGGGATCACCTACTTATCACAGAAATGAGGAAATTCTCCTCTTAGAAGCCCACAAATATTTGAAATTATGTATCTTAGAGATGTGCGGAGGCTGAATCATTGAACATATTCAGAGCTGAGGTGGTTAATTTATTGGTCTTTAGGCAATTGAAAGAAATGAATAGGCAGGAAAATAGAGTTGAGGCTGAGATCAAAATCAACTGTGATCATATTGACTGGTAGAGTAGTCTCAAGGTTAGTATCAACTGCTTAGGGAGTCTGAGATGTTTTAGTTTAGATTAGAGATACAGCGCGGAAACAGATCCTTCAGCCCACCGAGTCTGTGCCGACCAGCGATCCCCAAACACTAACACTATCCTACACACACTAGGTGCTGGCTGCATGGAGTTTGCACGTTCTCCCTGTGACTGCATGGGTTTCCTCCAGGTGCTCCGGTTTCCTTCCACATTCCAAACATGTGCAGGTTTGCAAGTTAATTGGCTTCTGTAAATTGTCCCTAGTGTGTAGAATAGAGTTAGTGTACGGGTGATCATTGGCTGGCACGGACTTGGTGGGACTAAGGGCCTGTTTCCATGCTGTATCTCTAAACTAAAAACTAAATGAAACTATAGCATCATAGAAGGATGAGAGGAGATCTTATCGAAACGTATAAGATTATTAAGGGGTTAGACACGTTAGAGGCAGGAAACATGTTCCCAATGTTGGGGGAGTCCAGAACAAGGGGCCACAGTTTAAGAATAAGGGGTAGGCCATTTATAACTGAGATGAGGAAAAACATTTTCAGTCAGAGAGTTGTGAATCTGTGGAATTCTCTGCCTCAGAAGGCAGTGGAGGCCAATTCTCTGAATGCATTCAAGAGAGAGCTAGATAGAGCTCTTAAGGATAGCGGAGTGAGGGGGTATGGGGAGAAGGCAGGAACGGGGTACTGATTGAGAATGATCAGCCATGATCACATTGAATGGTGGTGCTGGCTCGAAGGGCCGAATGGCCTACTCCTGCACCTATTGTCTATTGTCATAGAGTCATACAGCACAGAAACAGGCTATTCGGCCAAACATGTCGATGCTGACCCAGCTGCCCATACAAGTACCCCTCCCAGTGTTTGGTCCATTTCCCTCTAAAACTTTCCTATCCATGTACATGTCCAAATGTCTTTTAAATGTTGATCTATCATACTATCTTGCACTCCTTTGCTCAAGTACATTTGCAAATTGGTTTATCAGAGTACACTTGGAGCACAGAAAAGGCCCGGCCGAGTCCGCGCCGACCAGCGATCACCACGTACACTGGCACTATCCTACACAATAGGGACAATTTACAATTTTACCAAGCCAATTAACCTACAAACCTGTATGTCTTTGGAGTGTGGGAGGAAACCAGAGCACCCAGAGAAAACCCACACGGTCACAGGGAGAACGTGCAAACTCCATACAGACAGCACCCGTAGACAGGGCCTGTAGCGCTGTAAGGCAGCAACTCTACTGCTGCACTGCTGCACCACCGCACCACCCTGATTGGAGATATCCAATCTTTCATAATATATCCACATTTAAATATTCAGCCTGACTGCTGGGCATATCCCACAGCCCTGTGATTAGCAACACATTGTAATTTGTTGTATTATCATCCTCTAACGTCCCTTATTGATTGACCAGAGTACCTTTACAACTTATATGCTGCCTGTCCCGCAGTTACTCCAGCATTTTGTGTCTACCCACAACAAACCCCTACACAGATGGTTCCTTTTGTCCTAACCTTCACTTCTGCCTACAGCCATCAGGCTGTTAAACACTACAATCTCCATTAAGCTCTGAACTACACACTTTTATTGTTATATTTGCACTATTATTGCTTGTTTATGTGTATGTACGTGTGCATGTGTGTGTGTGTGTGTGTATGTGTGTATATATATATAAATATATATAGTGTGTTTGTGTGAACTTTTTTTCTCGTTTATTATATTGTTTGCAGTGTGCAATGTTTACATATTTTGTTGTGCTGCCGCCAGTAAGAATTTCATTGTTCTATCTGGGACATATGACAATAAAACACTCTTTACCATTGACATTTGCTCTGTAACACTTTTTTTTAAGCTCTCTCTCTCTCTCTCTCGCGTGCTCTCTGTCTCTCGGTCTCTCTCTCAGGAATCAGAGCAGCATCTGAGGGAGGGGAGGCACTGTCACACCAGCCTGTCCCATACACCTAAAAATTCTTCCTTTCAGGCGATTATCCAGCTCCCTTTTTGAATGGCACGATCAAATCTTGCTATGCTTTGTAGTACATTCATGATCCTTGCCACTTTGTAAAAATGCGTGTGTTCCCATCATGTGACTTTGTGGTCCTTTGCCAATCCCCTTATACCCATAAGATATAGGAGCAGAATTAGGCCATTCAGCCCATTTAGTCTACTCCACCATTCAATCATGCCTGATGTATTGTTCCCTCTCAACTCCATTCTCCTGCATTCTCCCCGTAACCTTTGACGCCCTTACTAATCAAAGAATCTATCGGTCTCTGCTTTAAAAATACCCAATGACTCAGCTGTCTGTGGCAATGAATTCCACAGATTCCCCACCCTCTAGCTAAAGAAATCCCTCCTAATCTCCGTTCTGAAGGTACGTCCTTTATTCTGAGACTGTGCCCTCTGGTTCTAGACTCTCCATTGATATAAACATCCTTTTCTATGTCCACTCTACCTAGGCCTTTCATTATCTGATCCATTATGACCTTAATTCTATGTCCCCTGGTTCTTGACCGCTCCACCTGGAAGGGGAACAGTTTTTCTCATCACTTTGCGTATACCCTTCCTGATACTGAGAATTATATTCTGCACTCTGTATCCAGCACTTTGCTCTATTTATTGTATTCAAGATTCAAGATAGCTTTATTTGTCATCCAATATTGGACAAAATTCAGTCACCCACAGTCCAACAATAAAAGCATTAAATAGGCATTAAAATTACACAACCCCAAAAACACACAAAAAAAGAAACATCCATCAAAGAAACATCCATCACAGTGAGTCTCCTCCAGTCCTCTCCTCACTGTGATGGAAGGCCACAATGTCTTTCCCTTCTCCTGCCGTCTCCTCCCGCAGTCAGGTTGTTGTGGTTGCAGGCCGTTTGACTTGAATTGGATTTATGTATGGTATATCTGATCTGTTTGGATACCATGCAAAACAAAGCTTTTCAGTGTACCTTGGCACACGTAACAATAATAAACCTAAACTTAAAAAAGAAGGGATCTACAAGACTCGTTGCCTCAAAATGGCAGCAGGCATCATCAGAGACCCACAACGCCCTGGCCACGCTCTCATTTCACTCCTGCCATCCGGAAGTCTGAAAACTGTAACATCCAGGTTCAGGAGTGGCTTCATGCCTACAGCTATCAGGCTATTTAGTTTAGTTTAGTTTAGAGATACAGCACGGAAACAGGCCCTTTGGCCCACCGAGTCCGCACCGACCAGCAATTCCAGCATATTAACACTACCCTACACACACGAGGGACAATTTACATTTATACAAAGCCAATTAACCTACAAATCTGTACGTTTTTGGAGTGTGGGAGGAAACCAAAGATATCGGAGGAAACCCACACGGTCATGGGGAGAACATACAAACTCCATACAGACAGCACCCGTAGTCGGGATCGAACACGGGTCTCTGGCGCTGAAAGCGCAGTAAGGCAGCAACTCTATCGCTGTGCCACCACGCAGTGTATTAAACACTACAATCTCCAAATAACCTCTGAACTACATAGACTTGGGGAGATTATTTTTGCACTCTCATTGTCTATTTATATATCTGTTTTTTATATACATACTGAAATTTAATTTTTAGTCGTGTATTATGGGTTTTACCGAGCACTAGAATCATAAGAGTCATAGAGAGTCATAGAGTCACTATGTTTACATATCTGTATAAGAAAATAACTGCAGATGCTGGTACAAATCGAAGGTATTTATTCACAGTGCTGGAGTAACTCAGCAGGTCGGGCAGCATCTCGGGAGAGAAGGAATGGGTGACGTTTCGGGTCGAGACCCTTCTTCAGACTGATCTTAGTTTACATATCTGTTGTGCTGCTGCAAGTATGAATCTCATTGTTCTGTTTTGGGACATATGACAATAAAACACTCTTGACTTGATTGGATTTTAAAACTATGCCAGCTCATTGGTTAAGTGATGGGAGGGAAGGATTTATTCAAAGAACCACCAAGATTAATCGGAAATAAATTGCTGCAAATCTGTAAATGTGCTTCAGCCTGCGATTGGAAATGCATAATCACTCCGAGCCTAATGGCAATTTTCCACGGAGGTTCAGCAGGGCAGTTTAAAATGCATTCCGCATTTTATTATGGCAAAATGTTATTAAATTCCTTCGGTCCGGCTGGTGAATAATGTTTTAATTAGTAACGATGAAGAAGACAAATTGGGAAGGAGCAGAAGGTTGAAATTCAGCCCTCCTGCCCTTTCAAGGACTGTTCTTTGTAACCGTAGCAAGATGCATTCCACGGTCAATATCTGTGGCACAAACAAGCACAGGGGCAGCACAATGGCGCAGAGGTAGTGTTGCTGCCTCACGGCGCCAGAGACCCGGGTTCGATCATGACTATGGGTGCTGTCTGGACGGAGTTTGTGCGTTCTCCCTGTGACAGCGTGGGTTTTCTCCGGGTGCTCTGGAGAGCAAAAGGTCGTCTCTCCATGGTCTCCAGTGCTGCTGCCTGACCCGCTGAGTTACTCCAGCACATTGTGTCCTTTTGTGTACTAACCAGCATTTGCAGTTTTTAGTTTCTTCGGAATGAAGTAACTCAGCACATCCTTCCTGTGCCAGAGTCATAGAAAATAGAACAGTATCGCAAAAGAACAGTCCCTTCGGCCCACAATGTCAGTGTTGAACACGATACCAAGAACTAGCTCTTAACAGCCTGCACATAATCCATATTCCTCCATTCCCTGCATATCTATATGCCTGTGCAAAAGACTCTTAAATGCCATTTTCATATTTGTCTCAGTCACAGAATCCTACAGCACATAAACAGGCCCTTCGGCCCACCAAGTCCATGCTCACCATCAAGTACCCACAGACACTGACAAACATATTAATCCCATTTGATTCTCCCCACTTTACCTTGGCTGCTGCCAAGATTCCACTACTCACCTACACACAATGGACAAATTACAGGGAGCAATTAACCTACCAACCAAATGTCCCTGGGATGGGAGTGGAAACTAGAGCACACAGATGAAGCCTACACAGTCATAGGGTGAAAACTCTGTACCAAAGATACTAGAGGAACAAGATGGACCACTCCGTTGAAATTGCCTATATTGAAGTGTCGTACGCAAAGGAGCGTAACGTCTGCCATTTTAGTAGGCAAAGCCCGCTGTTCGCTATGCCTCTCGCAGTGTAATCAGTGTTTTGGGGGAACAGTATGTGTGATGATACCATTAAAATGCAGAATATATCTCATCTATCAATTCACAGATTTTTGTTATTTTTCTTTTTAAATGTTTCTGCAAGTTTCTGCCTACTAAAATGGCGCCATGACGTACTACGGTTTTTAGCGTCGAGTGGTCTATCTTGCTCTGCTCTATTATCTTTGCTCTGTACAGAGAGCACCCGAGGTCAGGATTGAACCCTGATCACTGGAGCTGAGAGGCAGCAGCTCAACTAGCTGTGCCCCTGTGCTGCCCTGTGATCGAGCTATAAAAATTCCTCTCCAGCTCCTTCGACATAGGGTGGCACAGTGTGCACTAGTAGTGATGCTGCCTTACAGCACCAGACACCCCAGTTCAATCCTGACTTCGGGTGCTGTCTGCACGGAGTTTTTACATTCTCTCTGTGACCGTGTGGGTTTTTTCTGGGTGCTCCGGTTTCCTCCCACACTCCGAAGACGTAGAGATTTGTAGGTTAATTGGCTTCTGCAAAATTGCCCCTAATATGTAGAATGAGAAAGTGGGATAACATAGAACCAGTGTACAGGTGATCGATGGTCGGCATGGGCACGATGGGCTGAAGGGCCCGTTTCCCTGTAGTATCGCTACAAACTATTAAAAAATAAATATATTTTTTGCCCTTCACTTTTGAAAAGTTGCTGTTGAAACTGCTTCACATATGCTCTCAGGCCAAGCATTCTCAATCACTACAACTCACTGGGTGAAAGTTACTCCGTCACATCTCCAGTTCTTTTATGGCAACATAACTCCAGGCTGCTGACCCTTCCCTGTGGACTCTTGGCTGGTTTACTTCGCCGTGTTACAGGGCGGCACAGTGGAGCAGCGATGGAGTTGCTGCCTCACAGCTCCAGGGATCCAGGTTCAATCCCGACCTCGAGTGCTGTCTGTATGACAATAGACAATAGGTGCAGGAGTAGGCCATTCGGCCCTTCGAGCCAGCACCGCCATTCAATGTGATCATGGCTGATCATTCTCAATCAGTACCCCGTTCCTGCCTTCTCCCCATACCCCCTGACTCCGCTATCATTAAGAGCTCTATCTAGCTCTCTCTTGAATGGATTCAGAGAATTGGCCTCCACTGCCTCCTGAGGCAGAGAATTCCACAGATTCACAACTCTCTGACTGAAAAAGTTTTTCCTCATCTCAGTTCCAAATGGCCTACCCCTTATTCTTAAACTGTGGCCCCTTGTTCTGGACTCCCCCAACATTGGGAACATGTTTCCTGTCTCTAACGTGTCCAACCTCTTAATAATCTTATGCGTTTCAGAAAGCCTTCGACAAGGTCCCACATAGGAGATTAGTGGGCAAAATGAGGGCACATGGTATTGGGGGTAGGGTACTGACATGGATAGAAAATTGGTTGACAGACAGAAAGCAAAGAGTGGGGATAAATGGGTCCCTTTCGGAATGGCAGGCAGTGACCAGTGGGGTACCGCAAGGTTCGGTGCTGGGACCCCAGCTATTTACGATATACATTAATGACTTAGACGAAGGGATTAAAAGTACCATTAGCAAATTTGCAGATGATACTAAGTTGGGGGGTAGTGTGAATTGTGAGGAAGATGCAATAAGGCTGCAGGGTGACTTGGACAGGTTGTGTGAGTGGGCGGATACATGGCAGATGCAGTTTAATGTAGATAAGTGTGAGGTTATTCACTTTGGAAGTAAGAATAGAAAGGCAGATTATTATCTGAATGGTGTCAAGTTAGGAGGAGGGGGAGTTCAACGAGATCTGGGTGTCCTAGTGCATCAGTCAATGAAAGGAAGCATGCAGGTTCAGCAGGCAGTGAAGAAAGCCAATGGAATGTTGGCCTTCGTAACAAGAGGAGTTGAGTATAGGAGCAAAGAGGTCCTTCTACAGTTGTACCGGGCCCTGGTGAGACCGCACCTGGAGTACTGTGTGCAGTTTTGGTCTCCAAATTTGAGGAAGGATGTTCTTGCTATGGAGGGCGTGCAGCGTAGGTTCACTAGGTTAATTCCCGGAATGGCGGGACTGTCGTATGTTGAAAGGCTGGAGCGATTGGGCTTGTATACACTGGAATTTAGAAGGATGAGGGGGGATCTTATTGAAACATATAAGATAATTAGGGGATTGGACACATTAGAGGCAGATAACATGTTCCCAATGTTGGGGGAGTCCAGAACAAGGGGCCACAGTTTGAGAATAAGGGGTAGGCCATTTAGAACGGAGATGAGGAAGAACTTTTTCAGTCAGAGGGTGGTGAAGGTGTGGAATTCTCTGCCTCAGAAGGCAGTGGAGGCCAGTTCGTTGGATGCTTTCAAGAGAGAGCTGGATAGAGCTCTTAAGGATAGCGGAGTAAGGGGGTATGGGGAGAAGGCAGGAACGGGGTACTGATTGAGAGTGATCAGCCATGATCGCATTGAATGGCGGTGCTGGCTCGAAGGGCTGAATGGCCTACTCCTGCACCTATTGTCTATTGTCTATTGATAAGATCCCCTCTCATCCATCTAAATTCCATGGAGTTTGCACGCTCCCCCTGTGCCTGTGTGGGTTTTCTCCAGGTACTCCAGTTTCTTCCCACACTCCAAAGACACGCAGGCTTGTAGGTTAATTGGCTTCTGTAAGTTGTCCCTAATGTGTAGGATAGTGCTAGTGCATGGGGCGATCGCTGGTTGGTGCAGACTCGGTGGGCAGAAGGGCCTGTTTCCCTGCTGTACCACTAAAGACTAAAGTTACTTGTCTCAGGTCCCATGAAGGATTGAAAACAGGATTAAGTGTTACAAAACCGAGGCGGCCATTGGAGTTAGGATACAGAGAGTCTGGATGGCTGACCTGGTCCCTTGATCCACTGATGCCTAATTTAGGACACATTAGTGAATAGAACGCAGTTACCTCTCCGGGTGACGGGATCAGAAACAACGTCTCTAAGTTCGAGCTGAATGATGATGCAAATGAGGCAAAAGTGAATTCATGAGAGTAAATACTCCAACTGAACACTGGAACAGTTGGAAATGCCGGCATCTGATCTCGTTAAATTGTGCTCTCAAGGATGTATGATGACATTGGATCTTGCTAAGGTCAGAAAGTTGCGGATTAAATTTGCAGTGATATCTCCCCTCCCCGCTCTGATGCAGGGTTTCAGACCAAAACATTGACAATTCCTCCCCTACTCTAGCCACCCCCCAACTCGCACCCTCTCCTCCTCCACAGCTGCTGCTCATCCTAAAGAGTACCTGCAGCAGTTTGCTTGTTCTCACAGGGAAAAGGGTGACACAAAGACGCAGCTGGTAGAGCCGCTGCCTCGCAGCGCCAGAGAGCCAGGTTCAATCCTGACCTTGGGGATGCTCTCTGTGTGGAGTTTGCACCTTCGCCCTGCGACCACGTGGGCTTCCCCCCCGGTGCTCTGGTTTCCTCCCATATCCCAAAGACGTGCGGAATTATAGGTTAACTGGCCTCTGTAAAATTGCCCCAGATGAGTAGGGAGTGGATGTGAAAGTGGAATAACATAGAACTAGTGTGAATGGGTGATCGATGGTCGCCATGGACTCAGTGGGCAGAAGGTCCTGTTTCCAAGCTGTATCTCTAAACTAAATTAAGATGGTCCTAGCGCCTGTAATGCAGGCGTCCGCAGGCTGCATTTTGATGGGGAACACCAGATATAATTCTCCTCTCCCCACTTCCCAGGTGGGCTGATTGCAAGAAATTGTATTTAATTCTACTTTAATATCTTTCCCTGTCAGATCACTGAGGGGCCCGGAGATTGATTCATTCTGCGTGACTCTGTGATAGTTCTAAAGATCGTCAAAATCGGCTCAATGCAATTTTCACATTCATTTCCCTTCGTGCGTCAGATGGGACTCAGGGATTTGCACCTGAGAGCCCCTCTGTTGATGATGATAGCCCTTGTATAAACTACTTATTTTACAGAGCAAGATGCAGCTTCTTTAAACCAGCTGCAAATCAGCTAACTATGATCTACGGACGCGTGCAAACCAGTATTAAAGGCCCCAAGTGGTCAAGATACAATACAATACAATACAATAACTTTATTGTCATTCGGTACAAGTACCGAACGAAATTACAGCAGTCAAAAAAGAAAACACAGGACACACGACCCCAACACAAACACAAACATCCATCACAGTGACTCCAAACACCCCCTCACTGTGATGGAAGGCAACAAAACTTCCACTCTCTTCCCCCCACGCCCACGGACAGACAGCTCGACCCCTACCGAGGCGACCGACACGCACAGCCCCCGCGGCCGAGCCGCACCGGGCACTGAAACGTCCCACGGCCGAGCCGCGCCGGCGATGTTAAGTCCAGCGGCCGAGCCGCGCCGGGCGATGGAAGGCCCCGCGGCTGAGCCGCACCGGGCGCTGCTAAATCCCGTGGCCGAGCCGCGCTGGGCGATGGAAGGCCCCGCGGCCGTGCCGAGCGCTGAACCGTTCCGCGGCCGAGCCGCGCCGGGCGATGGGAGGCCGAGCCGCACCGAGCGCTGAAACGTCCCGCGGCCGTACCGGGCAATGGAAGGCCCCGCGGCCGAGCCGCGCCGGCGATGTTAAGTCCAGCGGCCGAGCCGGCGATGTTACGTCCAGCGGCCGAGCCGCGCCGGGCGATGGAAGGCCCCGCGGCCGAGCCGCACCGGGCGCTGCTAAATCCCGTGGCCGAGCCGCACCGGGCGATGGAAGGCCACGCGGGCGATGGAAGGCCCCGCGGAGGAGCCGCGCCCCGAGGAAGAGACCTAAAAAAAGAAAGGTTTCCTCCGACCCCCCCCACCACCCCCACCCCACACATACACAGCCAAAAACAGAAACAAAAACCATCCCAAACCGACACACAAAGAAAAAAAAGAAAAAAAAAGACAAACAGACTGCCAGAGAGCCGCAGCCGTTAGGCGCAGCCACACGTGACACTCAAGATGGGGAGACATACATCTAACCCCCTCACCCTGAACACAGGATCCCCCCCAGGGTTGCGTCCTTAACCCCCTACTGTACTGCCCATACACACATGACTGTGTGGCCAGGTTCAGCTCCAACTCCATCATCAAGTTTGCTGATGACTCTGTGGTGGTGGGCCTGATCTCCGATAACGATGAGAAGGCCTACCGGGAGGAGGTGGCTGATCTGGCACTCTGGTGTCAGGACAACAGCCTCCTCTTGAATGTCACAAAAACTAAGGAGTTGATTGTAGACTTTAGAAAGGCTCAACATCCAAGGACATACACGCCACTGGAGTTAAATGGGATTACTGTGGATAGGGTGAGCAGCTTTAAATACCTGGGAGTCCACATCACAGAGGATCTGACATGGACAACACACATTAACGCACTGGTGAGTAAGGCAAAGCAGCGCCTTTACCACCTCAGACAGTTGAGGAAATTCAGAGTCTCTCTGAGGATCCTTCAGTGCTTCTACTCTGGGGCTGTAGAAAGCATCTTGTCCGGAAACATCCCAATCTGGTTTGGGAATAGCTTTGCCCAGGACAGGAAGGCTCTGCGGAGAATAGTGCGTTCGTCTGAACGCACTATGGGAACTACACTCGCCCCCCTGCAGGACCTATACATCAGGAGGTGCAGATCCAGAGCCAGCAACATTATGGGGGACCCCTACCACCCCAGCAACGGACTGTTCCAGCTGCTATGGTCAGGCAAACGCCTCCGCTGTCACGCTGTGAAAACAGAGAGGATGAGACGGAGTTTCTTCCCACAGGCCATCAGGGCTGTTAACTCTTATATCACCAGGGACTAATTTAATTTACTGTATTAATTTATTTTTTGTGTTAAAATTTTTTTTTCTATTCTGTTTTGTAGTTTAGCACAATCCGCAGGCGTTGCCACTTTCATTTCACTGCACATCTTGTATATGTATGTGACAAATAAAGTTGACTTGACTTGACTATTAACAGATTCTCTAGTGCAGTTATTTCTAGACATACTGTAGACACACCAATCTATCAACTGCAGATGCTGGTATAAATCGAAGGTAGACAATAAATGCTGGAGTAACTCAGTGGGTCAGGCAGCATCTCTGGAGAGAAGGAATGGGTGACGTTTCGGGTTGAGACCCTTCTTCAGACTGATCACCCATTCCTTCTCTCCAGAGAAGCTGCCTGGCTCGCTGTTACTCCAGCATTTTTTGTCTACATCCCTTTCTTGTTCCTCAGCTCCACCCATATAGCCTCACTAAATGAACCGTCCGTAATGTCACCTCTGAACACAGCCGTGACATCCTCCTTAACCAACAATACAACCCCCCCCCCCCTCCTCTTTTACCCTCACCCCCGTCTCTCCTGAAGCTCCTGAACCCCGTTGAGCCTTGGCACCAGGGTTGGAATGACAGCCCTGGCTACCACTCAATCTTGTCGTGTCGTCGGCATCCAAGAGGGCTTACCTGTTTTCAGTAGGTACAGCCTCCGGGGTCTCCTGCACTCCACG
Organism: Rhinoraja longicauda; assembly: GCF_053455715.1. Classification (NCBI taxonomy): domain Eukaryota; kingdom Metazoa; phylum Chordata; class Chondrichthyes; order Rajiformes; family Arhynchobatidae; genus Rhinoraja; species Rhinoraja longicauda. The sequence goes on from NC_135954.1 coordinate 96,189,722, forward strand.
TTTAGTCCTCTTTCTCACAGTCACCCACTTTCGCTCCTCCTGTATCCTTGGTAGGTCTTGTCCAGGAAACTCTCGTTTTCCCAGATGGCCCTGAAGTCATCCAACTGCTGCTCCAGTTCCCCAACGCGTTTATTCAGGAGCTGCACCAGGACACAATTTCTGCAGGTGCAGTTTCCAGAAGCACCAGCAGTGTCCCTGACTACCCACATCCTGCAGGAAACACACTGTACCAACTTGCCTGCCATTTCTTCAGTGGACAAAAAACCCCCCACAAATTTCAAATCAGGCGTAGCCTCCTTGCCTCAGCCTCCTCACTGAAGACTCTTGAGCCAAAGACTCACATTTTACTCACCAAGGCACTTCACCTCAACAAGGCCGCTCCCAACAAGGCCTCTCCGCTACAACTGCACTTTTTAATCTTTTACCTAATCAACTACTTTAGGGCTAATTTGTAAATTACTCAAACCTGGGCCTTTGGCTTTCTTTTTAAATCATCTTTCCCTCCGAATCACCTACTTCCAGCCAATACTTGCTCTCGCTGCGTCGAACTGCTGCTTCTCTCCGACCTTCACGTACAGTTTTGCGTACAGTTTTGGTCTCCTAATCTGAGGAAAGACATTCTTGCCATAGAAGGAGTACAGAGAAGGTTCACCAGATTGATTCCTGGGATGGCAGGACTTTCATATGAAGAAAGACTGGATAGACTCGGCTTGTACTCGCTGGAATTTAGAAGATTGAGGGGGGATCTTATAGAAACTTACAAAATTCTTAAGGGGTTGGACAGGCTAGATGCAGGAAGATTGTTCCCGATGTTGGGGAAGTCCAGAACAAGGGGTCACAGTTTAAGGATAAGGGGGAAGTCTTTTAGGACCGAGATGAGAAAGTTATTTTTCACAGAGAGTGGTGAGTCTGTGGAATTCTCTGCCACAGAAGGTAGTTGAGGCCAGTTCATTTGCTATATTTAAGAGGGAGTTAGATGTGGCCCTTGTGGCTAAAGGGATCAGGGGGTATGGAGAGAAGACAGGTATGGGATACTGAGTTGGATGATCAGCCATGATCATATTGAATGGCGGTGCACGCTCGAAGGGCCGAATGGCCTACTCCTGCACCTATTTTCTATGTTTCTATGTTTTCTATGTTTCACGGTAAACACTTGAACCAGGCCTTTGGCGCTCTTTTTAAATCTTCTTTCCCTCCGAATCACCTATTTCCAGCCAATACTTGCTCTCGCTGCTTCTGGCTGCAGCTTCTCTCCTTGACTTGAACTGAGCTCCTTCCGAGCTATTTCAGGAATAAATTCAGGGAGTAACAAGATGACAGAATCCAAAGGAGTGCAGCCGTTTCAGGGTACAATGGTGAAACAGCACTACAGAAGAGAACAAACTTTGAAAGTTATTTATTACGTTCAATGTTTTCTGGAATGTCCCCAAGGTCATGAAGAACACATTGTAAATGCGACTAATTTTGTCTTATGGTAGCAACCATAACGGTTCATTATCAGTGATCTTAACTAGTTGCGAAGTCAATGAATGGTGACTCATATTTTCTTCTCTCAAAACTTAAACTAGGACATCTCCCAGGGAACGAAAATTACAATTGGGAGGATATAAATGGAAAGATTACGCTTGGTGTAAGATGTACTGAGACACAAAGTGACGCATATTCAGGAAACAACCAGGCAGCATCACTCTATTTCACTTGCACACAAAGTTGATGCTGCAAACTGGCCTGCAGCTTGTTCGGAAAAGGCCTGAACCAGAAAGAACTAACATTAGCTTCATGACGTTCACCACAGGAGCTCTTCCACAGTGAATGCTGTACCATTTGTGATCTTTCTAAAAAAATTAAAACAGCTCTCAGCATGGATAAATAAAAAGATAACAGCTCTCAGCATGGATTCTCTCTGGTCCAATTATCTAAATTAAATAGTTCTACTTTTTAATTAGTCATGCAGAGACACGGAGCCTTATCCCACTAATCACACACTGGCCATCAAGCATTCATTTCCGTGAATACCATTTTATCTCACCCATAGGCTGGAAAGGGTGCAGAGAAGATTTACAAGGATGTTGCCAGGACTCGAGGGCCTGAGCTACAGGGAGAGGTTGAGCAGGCTAGGACTCTATTCCTTGGAGGGCAGCAGGGCGAGGGGTGATATTTTAGAGGTGCACAAAATCACGAGAGGAACAGATTGGGTAAACACAGTGTCTCTTGCCCAGAGTAGGAGAATCGAGGACCAGATTGTAAATAAGCAAGTAAATAAATTATATTGTAGACATACTGTGAGTTGTTGATACCACAACTAGAGTCTGAAGACGGGTCTCGACCCGGCACGTCACCTATTCCTTTTCTTCAGAGATGTTGGCTGACCAAACCGCTGAGTTACTTCAGCTTGTTGTGTCTATCTTCGGTTTAAACCAACATCTGCAGTTCCTCCCTACACAACTGGAGACTGTGTCAGGTGTTGGACTGTTTAAAATGACAGGGTCATGAAAGAACAAAGATGAGACGAATCCGAATGCAGGGATCAGAGACTCGGAGTGCAGCGGCCTCGGAGAGCTTAACAGTTCCTGAGCTCGGGAACTACACGTCAACTCCGAGAATCCGCAGCAAAGATCGAGTGAAGAGGAAAACCTACCCTGGGAATCGTGCATCGGGCCAACAGTTTGAGTTGTGAATGTGCAGATGTGAACGTTGTGTCAGAGAGTGTGTTAAAGGGGCGGGTGGGCGGCTCAGACTGATGTCACTGAGTTTGTGGGTCCGAACACTTTGCCGGATTTCCTTGCCCCTCCGGCGGAAAATGAAAACATATCCGCGTCACGGGATCGCCCCGCTCCCCAACTTAATCCTGAAGTGCGAATTAATGGCACCATTTTCGTTAATTTCAATATTTCAGACTAAAAGCAGCGAGCATGTCTGTGTTCGGGTAAGGGAGAACGTTCGGTGCAGCACTGAAACAGGTTGAAATAGAAAACACTGTCCTTAACTTGCATCAAACTTTAATCACAACAAATATCCAAGCCTCAGAGATGAACCGTGACTCATTCAGAAGTCTCTTGATAGTTATAGAAATCATACATTTCATTTCATTCTCCACTCCCCCCCAAAACAAAGAACAATAAAAAATGCTTGTTCTTCAGTCACTATCTTCATCACTCACTGAAGCATAAAGCAATAAAACCCACAAAATCATCGAAGTTTTGTACAAATTAACTAGATATACACCTAATTAAGTTTTGAAAGCAGTATTTTCTTACCTCTACGAAGCAAAACTGGAGAATACGGATGAAACGAAGGTTTGTTTACACGCAGCAGATCAGCCGGCGAGAATGTTTTGCCGCTGCGATCTATGACCTGCGCATGCTCAGTCGAGATACCAAACTCGCTTGTTGTGTGTAGTTCTGGTTGCCACACCGCAGTACAGTTACGCAGTGACCAGGAGACCACAATCAGTGAGGATTGGTGATCGATCATCCTCTACCATCATTCTCAACACTGGTGTTCTGCAAGGATGCGTCCTCACCCGCTTCTCTAATCTTTATTTCCCTCACGACTGTGCGGTCAAATACCAATCCAACTCAATCTACATTCCTTCCCTCCAGAGATGCTGCCTGACCTGCTGAGTTACTCCAGCATTTTGTGACAACTCAATCTACAAGTTGACAGGTGGCACCACCGTAGTGGACCAGATATCGAATAATGACGAAACGAAGTTTAGAAAGGAGATTGCGAACCTTGTATCTTGGTGCCAAGACAACAACCTCTCTCTCGATATCAGTGAAGCAAAAGAGAATGTGATTGACATCAGGAAGCGAAGCAGTGCACACACCCCAGTTTTACATTGATGGCACCGAAGTAGCGATGGTCGAAAGCATCAAATATCACCAACAATTTGTCCTGAACCAGCCACAACAAAGCTATGGCCAAGAAAGCGCACCAATGCCCATACATCCTTATAAATTCATGTCATAGGAACAGAATTAGGCCATTCAGCCCATTGAGTCTACTCCACCATTCAATACAGCTGTTCTATCTTTCCCTCTCAACCACATTCTCCTGCCTTCTCCCCATAACCTTTGACACCCTTACTAATCAAAGTAGGAAGCCTTAGAAGGCTAAGCACGTCCCCAATACCCCTCAACAACTGCAACGGATGCGCCGTAGAAGGCATCTTGTTTCACAGCCTGGTTTGGGAACAGCTCCATTCAAGAAGGCCTGAAATTGCTGAGTTGTGGACGTGGCCCAGACCATCATACAAACCAGCCTCCCTTCCATTGACTCTATCCACACTTCACGCTGCCAGTGCATTCAAGGGCCAGTCTCACCCCGGTCACTCCCTCTTCTTCCCATTAGGGAACAGGTACAGAGGTTTGAAGGCACACACCTCCAGATTCAGGAACAGTCTCCTCCCAGCTGGTATCAGGCAATTGAACAGTCCTCAAAAATGTGGTCCTGACCTCCCATCTACCTCATTGGAGACCTTTACACTATCTTTAATCGGACTTTATTGGACTTCAATGTTATATCTTGCACTAAATAATGGGCGCACGATGGACGGCTTGATTGTATTCAAGTATAGTCTTTTCTTTGATTGGATAGCATGCAAACAAAAGCTTTTCACTGTACCTCTGTACATGTGACAATAATAAACTAAACGGATGCACTGGAGTGTGTGCAGAGAAGAATCATCAGGAATCTTGCCTGGATTACAGGACTTTAATTCTGCACACTAGATTGCCGCATGATATCCAAGTTCTGATCAGCACTTTGATCACAATAATCATGAGGCTGGTCCAGTTGAAACTTAGATCAATGCTAACCCCTCAGGATTTTGATGGGAGAATCAGCAATAAGAACACCACTGGGAATTTTCGAGAGTAGGGCAGCACAGTGGCGCACCAGTAGATTTGCTGCCTTACAGTGCCAGAGGTCTGGGTTCAATCCTGACTACGGGTCTATTTCTATGGGGTTTGTACATTCTCCCTGTAGCCACGTGATTTTGCTCAGGGTGCTCCGGTTTCCTCTCACACTCCAAAGACGTACAGGTTTGTAGGTTAATTGGCTTCAATAAATTGTCCCTGGGGTACTTCTTTAAGTTTAGGTTTATTATTGTCACGTGTACCAAATTACAGTGAAAAGCTTGCTATCCAATCAGATCAGTGACACCATACATAAATCCAATCAAGTCAAACTCAAATACAATAGATGGGGCAATGGGGAAGATATAGAGTGCAGAATATAGTTCTCAGCATTGTAGCGCACCAGTTCCATAGACAAAGTCCAATGTCCACCATGGAGGAGAGGTGAATTGGCGCAGACTCGGTAGGCCGAAGGACCTATTTCCATGCTGTATCTCTAAAGTAGGTAGCTTTGGGGGTAAATACAATTCAGGCACAAGACTATTGGCTCAACTTGGCCAATCTCAGAGCCGAACCGTTGACATTTCTAGCTTAAATGCTGCTGAAGTATCCATTGCTAATGTCATAAAACTCTTAACAGATTGCACACTCTAACAAACCCTGGAGGGCAAACAGAAAACATGCCCATTTTCAACCCAAGTCTCCTCTTCCTGACAAATCAAGAATCTTGTGGCTCAAATTATTTTTAAAGCCATTTTTATTCAACTCGTGCAATTTTGTGTAGTAAATTTCACAAATCAGAAAATACAAAACAGCAAAATCTGCATAAAATCCATAATTTCAAAACATCCATAATTTATTACCCAACAGCCCTTTTTATATATCTTAATAATAAACAAGAGTTTGAGCTAAATTTCCATAAACGGGCTCATCTCACAGTGGGCATCATAGTTAAAAACAGCTTATTATTAAAAATAATTGGTTGCTATTTGAACTGGCTAAAATAATCTACAGCGAGAAAAACAAGCCAACACAGAGAATAAAACTAAACAAAATATGTTCTTGAAATAACACATCGTAAAAAGATGCAATTTTCTTATTCCTGTCCCGCCTGAATCTGTCGATTGCATTGATGACTTTTCAGGGTGAACTGTGGTGTCACTGTTTGCAGGAAAGGACAACCGTACGTCCCAGCTCCTCAGTTGTTCCTTTCAACACCAAATTGGTAGTTTGATGCAGCGTCTCACACGTACCATTGCTTCAGGTGAATTTATATGTGAGATGGTTAAGAAAAATAATCAGAACACACAGCACAATGAATTCCCTAATCTGATCCTGTCGTACTGCATTAGCACAACAAAACTCATTTTCCTTACATATCTCTATATTGCAGAAAGATAACAGCAAAATATGAAGTAACAGCCAAAGGAACAGCTTGTCAATGTACATCAATAATATTTGCTACCATGGGATAGAGTTATGATCTTTAATTATTGATGTATGTACTAGCAGTCTCTTAATCTTGAGTTAACATGGCCTGGTAGCAATTAAGTACAAAAAATATTTTTTGTTGATAAAGTACATTTGGTGACAGACAGACGCACTAAGTACACTGGGCAACTGCAAATTCTGATAACATACATTGGTTAACTGAAAACATCAATAACTTATCAGGTAAGTAGACAGTATTAACAAATTAAATAAGGCAACATGACCCAAGTAACAGCAGGTGATAAGACCTTGCATTAATCAAGTGTGCTAGGTGACAGCAGCCATTATTCATGGAGTACCCGGGTAATAAGACTCATCATTTGTTTACGTTGTTTCCCAGACCGTCCACAACATTTCTGCAAATCGAAGTACCATGAGGTTCAGATTGTCAAGATTGTTGCAGAAATCCATTCCATCATTCGACTTTGTTGAAATGCTAGACTGCCAATTGCTGCACCAATGCAGGAGAGGTTTGGACCCAACAGGTCCACTTGGTCTAGTATATTTATAAATGTCATTGTTCCACTTTGGGACATACGACAATAAAACACTCGATTCTTGACTTAATAGCCTCCCGTTTGGTAGACGTCATTTACCTGCTTTGGTATGTACCATATGCATGTTCCTGTCTAATACCTTGAAATTTTGCCTTGCTCCAGTTTACAATTTTGTCTTGTGGACCAGTCGCATTTTTTTGCATAACTATTATTATGAAACAAAAAGTATTATAGTCACTGGTTCCGAAGTGCATCCCACGGTGACTTACTAATTTATTAACGTCTTACAATAATGGAGGATGCTAATTATAGAAAACAGATAGATACCAATGTATCGATCAACCATAAAACTAGTCATCTATTAGATCACAAAACAATTCAACATTATGCCTATTGGATAGTGGTCAGTACTGGATAGCCAATGTAAGCATTATCTGTACAGTGAACAGTGCATTGAACTGAGCCTAGTAACATTCTAATTGATCCTAAAGATGGATTAGACTGTCCTCGATCAGCAACTGGCATTGCCGGCAACTCACCTCAAACATAAAAGTCATTAATAGTGACCATCTGATGGCTAGATAACTTGTATTGCTTCTGATATTAGAAGAATATGCATGAATTAGACTAAATTGCTGAGCACTGAAATCGATACTGCAATTGTGGGCAGATAGTTGTATAATGAAACAAAAATAGAACCAGATTTCTTTTTGAATCCTTCATAGGAGATTCAGTGCTTGGAATTGGAATCTTTTAAGTTTCAATCCCCACTTCGAGTAAGTATGCAACAGTGATCATCACTGGCAGCAACTGCTTACCAGTTTGATTCATACACCTCTCATCTATTTGCTGCCCCAACATAATTTGACCTGGAAGAGCTCGTAACGATTGAAATTTGAGAGGTCGGTACAGCCAATGGTGGAAAGTAACAGTAGTGAAACTGCGTTTGTAAGAATCTGCTGAAAAAGATGTGATTGCTGAGGACGCAAAATAGATTTACCAGGATATACTGTAATGTTACCAAGCCTGGATTATAAAGACAAACTCAATAGACTGGGGTTGTTGGCAAAGTGGATGGTGAGGGAAGACACTTGAGGCATAAAAAATTATGAGGTACCTACACTGAAGAACTTATTTCTCATAACCAGGTCAAAAACCAAAGGCCGTAGATTTAAAGTGACTGGTGAAAGGATTAAAGGATTGGTGGGGACCTGGAAATCACTGCCTGAGATAGTTTTTAAAAAGTATCTGAATTTTAACATAGTTAAAAAAGTATTCCAGATTTGGGGACCAGTTTCTTTCCAACTGTTATCAGGCAACTGAATCGTCCTCTCACCGACTAGAGTGGTCCTGTCCTCTCATTTACCCCATTGGAGATCTTCGAACTATCTTTAATCAGGCTTTACTGGACCTTATCTTGCACTAAACATTATATCCCTTTTCCTGCATCTGTACATTGCGGACAGCTTGATTGTGATCATGTAGAGTCTTTTGCTGACTAGATAGCATGCAACAAAAAAAGTTTTTCAGTACCTCAGTACACATAGCAATAATAAACTAAACTAAAGAATGTTTACTTGAACAGGCGTGAAGGGCAGAACCAGCGAGGGAAGGTGGGGTTCGGTCGGAGAACTCTTTTTCAATACAAGACTTTTCACAATATTGTAACTTCTCACTCATTCTATGAAGGTGTCAGGGAGGCCATTAAAGGTCTGTGTGAATTTGTGTAAAACATATAAAGCACATTTTGAAGACTTGAAATTTCTGCAAAGGATATGACTCGTAGTCCAATGTTTGTGTGAGGACGCCCGTCAAAATGAACTCTGCATTGTGAACATCTGGAAACATCAGGAGGAAAAAAAGCAGTTAAAAACTATGGTTAAAAACTAAAATTATACTTAATGAAAAAGTACACAGGTAAATAGATGTATAGTAACCTAGGTTTCGCACAAAATATTCTCGACACAAGTGAAGATCGTTTTCGCATGAGATCAGGATTATCTCAGACAAACTCTAATGGAATAAAAGTGAGAAAATCATGTGAGCATGTAAAAGAGTGAGCTGATTTACAATAGCAAGACCCTGCTAATGTTACTGCATCTCAATTCCATCAACCAATATTTCATTTAAGACACCTTTTCTTTTTCTCGACACAAAATGCTGGACTAATTCAGCAGGACATGCAGCATCTCTGGAGAGAAGGAATAATAATAATAATAATAATAATAAGCATTTTATTTATATAGCGCTTTTCCAGGTGCTCAAAGCGCTTTACAAAAACAATCATAACATAAAAACAAACAGACAAACTATCCTCACGGAGAAGCGGCGAACAAACAGCGCCAGCATCCTCTCACGTCAGGGTCCGGCAGTAGACAACAAAAAGCACAAGACACACAGATACAATTTTAACACAAACAGCCATCACAGTGATTGCTCCAGGCACACCCTCACTGTGATGGAAGGCAAAGAAAAGTCTTATCTCCTCTTAATTCTTCTCCCGTGGCGCCACGAGGCGATCGAGGCTCCCAACTTTTGGAGCCCCCACCGGGCGATGGAAAGTCCGAGGGCCGAGCCGAGCAGGCCGATGAAAGTCCTGAGCCCCCACCGGACGATGGAAAATGCCGCGGCGATGAAGGGCCTGCGAGCGGGTCGATCGTACCTCGCGCTCCGTGGCGTTCGAAGCTGCTACGGCTGGAGCTCCTGAAAGCCGGTCGCCAGCCAGGGACCTGCGAACTCCCGATGTTGCGGTCTGCAGGGCCCACGGCCGAAGCCTCCGAGATGGTAAGTCCAGGCCCTGCGACCGGAGTCTTCAAGGTCGATCCCAGCTGGAGGCTGCAGACTCCACGGTGTTAGGCCGTAGCGCGAACGGAGACACAACACGGTAAAGGTCGCATCTCCGTTGAGGAGGAGATTGGAAAAAAAGGTTTCCCCCACCCCCCCCACATAAACAGAGTTAAAAATAGAACAAAACGTACATTAAACGATGACAATAGACAAAAAAACAAAAAAAAGACAGAGAGACTGCCGGTGAGCCGCAGCTGCAGAACGCAGCCACGCCCACGCTTTGGATTGAGACCCTTCTTCAAACTGGGTCTTTACTTGAAATATCACCCCTTCCTCCTCTCCAGAGATGCTGCATGTCCCGCTGAGTTACTCCAGCATTTTGTGTTTATCTTCGGAGTAAACTAGCATCTGCAGTTCCTTCCGACGCCTTTTCCTTTTCTTTGTTTAAACAGATTGGCATTAGTATACGAGACAGTTTTGCATTTCAAGCGCCCAGTGCCAAATCTTGAGTGAGTATTCCTGTGTGTAAAAGTATTAAAAGGCTTCCCTTTCCCTCTCAGATTCTGGAAAACATTGACCCCTCTCCAGGTAAGACTGCCCCGTTCAAGGCCAGTTTGCATCCGTTTTGCTCCACAGACCTTCAGTGACTGGCAGTAAGGTCTGAATGATGAACCTCATTTCACATAGGAGGTCGATTTGAACTCTGGACAAAAAGGAACAGACTAATCGCTCACCATATCACCCATACTCCTTTAACAGCGAGGGGAGCAGAAAATGATTTACCAACAATGTGAAAGTATTCACTTTCAATCAGCACTGCTTTTCTGGCACCAACATAAGATAAGCAGTCAAGGTAACCAGTGGAAATGCCCAGAGATTATTTTTGTAAGCAAGGTTCTTATCTTGACATTTATTTCAATAGAAAAAGGTTTCAAACAAGAAATGACGGGTGACTAACCTTATTCTGTTTATGCTCCATGATCTTGCGATATGAAGGTTGCTTGGTTAACAGTTTCCCACCTGCACACTCTATGATGGCTTTCATTGTTGTAAGACTGGGGCAAATTCCAGGAGTGCTGTAGAAATACTTTCCCTATGAGGGTGGATAAAACTTGAACTCAATAAGAACTCTCAACAATACATCCTAGTTCAAGCCATCAAGTACAATAGGCGTCAGGTGACAGAAAGCATCGCGACAACAATGCGGCATCTAAACAACTAATGTTTTGAATAATGCAAATACGCAATATGTAAATATCGAAATGAATTAAATTGTGCCTCTTAGTTTCCAGAAGCAAAGTCATAAACTCTAAATACTGTTTCTCTTAGCTTTCCTTTTAGCGATAAAACAAAAGTGTCCACCATTAACTTCAACATAACATGGATGCTCTTCCATTGACATAGAAGGCAAAATTCGCAATCACAAAATATACCATTCAGAATACCTTGTCTATGACATCCTTTACATCCAATTATCTCCATTCTTCTCTGTTCAATTATTACAATCCTGAGGTATTTATTCACAAAATGCTGGAGTAACTCAGCAGGTCAGGCAGCATCTCAGGAGAGAAGAAATGGGTGACGTTTCGGGTCGAGCCCCTTCTTCTGTTCAATCCTGGATTACAATCCTGATATCTCTTTTCTCTCTTTTGAATCAACTTTGCTCAGCGATCTCACTGTTCATTCAAATATGTATATAGTTTCGCATACCTGTAGTTTCCCTCTCCCCTGACTCTCAGTCTGAGGCAGGGTCTCGACCTAAAACATCACCTGTTCCTTTTCTTCAGAGATGCAACCTGACCCGCTGAGTTACACCAACTTTTTGTGTCTATCTTCCAAATATATACCCACAAGTTCAACATATATAACCACCACTCTCTCTCATGTTGAAGTGAGACAGGAAAATCATGGCCTGACTGCTATCCAAAATATAGGGAAATGCAATTCACACCTACAAAAACACAGGGAATAAAATAAATCTTACCTTGAATAAGGGGGCACCCTGTGCTCTTTTAAGTGACTCCTCTAAGCTAAAACAGAAGAGGACCTCAGCTTCTGCATCTCTCAATACAAAGTTCTGCTCATCTGCAATGAAAGCACAAAACAAGAGCCATTAGGAAGAATGCAGCTACTTGATGTACATATTAAAAATGGTAGACCAAGGAACGTGAATTATGTAATCTTAATCCAAACACCTTTCACAAGAACACATCATGTGTTGATTTTTAAACACAACAAAGGGATCATGCGGTGCAAGTCCACAGCAAAGGTGGCAACATAAATAGAGATAAAGGCATAAGGCATGCTTGTCTTTAATGTTCAGGGCTTTGAATACGAGTCAGAAAGTCCTGTTGCACCTGTATAAATCTGTGGATAGGTTGTATTTGGTATATTATGTGCAGTTCTGGCTGCTGCATTGTAGGATGCATGTGGAAGCTTTGGAAAGGGTGCAGAAGAGGTGCAGTTGGACGATGGCTTGGACAAACTTGGATTGTTCTCTCTGGAGCAGAAACCTGATAGAAATGTATTAAATTATGAGAGGTATAGATAGGGTAAAACAGTCAAGTCTTCTCCCAGGGCTAGAAATACTAAACACGAGAGGGCACGAAAGCAGGTAAGTTTCAAGGAAATGTGCAGGGCAAGTTTTTTTTTGCAGAGCAGTTGGCGCCTGGAACACAATGCCTGGAGGCTGATGAAAGCAGACCAAGATTGACATTATGAGCCATTTAGACAGTCACATTAATTTGTAGGGAATGTGATGGATGTAGTTTGTGACAAGACAGTTGGGGTTGATTTGGCTTTGTGGTCGGCACAGACATCAGAAGCCGAATGGCCTATTCCTATGCTGTATTGCTCGATATTCTAAGACCCTGGCACACAGGCTTTAGGGAACCGTAGTGTATCATTCCTGTGGTAACACCGTGGAACTCAGAAGCAATTACACAGATGGAGTGGGAGGAAAAATTAAGAAACTAATGGGGTGACAAGATGATTGGAAAGAATTAGCAGAAGTACATTTGTTTGGAGGAGAGGGAGAGATTGTGGAAATGTAACAATGTTATCACGGAATATGTTTCACATATTTAAAAAAATGCTGGAGTAACTCAGCAGGTCAAGCAGCATCTCTGGAAGACATGGATAGGTGACATTTTGGATCGGAATACTTCAGATTAATTGAAGACGGGGAAGGGGGAAAAAGCTGGAAAAGAGGAAGAGGTGGCAGAGCCTGGCAAGTGAAAGGTGGTTACAGATGAGGGGGGGGGGTTGTCTGACAGGTGGGTGGAGAAAGGCCAGAGATGAAAAGATAACAAAAGACTGTAGGATAAGGGGAGTGAAATCTGAAGCCCGAGGAAGGGATTTGGGCAGAAGACAACAGGTAGGAAGGGGAAAAGGGGGACAGACTAGTGGGAGAAATGTCTGGCAGATGCGCGACTGGCTGAGGCACACGGAAGAGAGGGGGGACAGGGGTGGAGGTTTGGATGTTACCCAAATATGGAGAATTCAATATTCATACCGTTGGGTTGTAAGCTACCCAAGTGTAAAATGAGGTGCTGTTCCTCCAGTTTGCTTGTGGCCTCACTCTAGCAATGGAGGAGGCCCAGGTGAAAAAGGTCAGCATGGGAATGGGAAGTTAAAATGGTTAGCATCCAGCAGGCCTTGGTGGAACGAGTGCAGTGTTTGGTAAAATGGTCGCCGAGTCTACGCTTGCCCTCACCGACGTGATAGAGGCCATATCAGATGCACCAAATTCAGTGGATGAGGTTAGAGGAGGTGCATGTGATTCTCAGTCTCACATGGAAGGGCTGCTGGGGTCCCTGAATGGATGTGAAGGGGTAAGTGTAGGAATCGGTGTTACATCACGTGCGGTTTCAGAGGAAAGTACCTGCGGAAGGGGTGGTTTGGGTGGCGATGAGTGAACCAAGGAGTTGCGGAGGGATTAGTCTCTGTGGTAACCGGTGGAGAAGGGAAGACTGATGATGGAATCATGTTAAATGTGGAGGAAATATTGGAGATTGATGCGTTAGATGCGGAAGCTGGTAGGGTGAAAGGCAAGGACCAGAGGAACTCTATTTGGGGGGAGGGGTAGCGAGTGCAGAACTCCAAGGCGCAGGAGACATGGGTGAAGGGGGAAACCATGTTTATTATGAAAGAAAACATCTCGGATGTCCTCGAATAGAAAGCCTTATCTTGGAAGCAGATGCAGTGGAGACAGAGAAATTGAAAGTAGGAAATGGTATCTTTGCAAGAGGCAAGATGGGAGGAGGTGTAGTCCAGATAACTGTGGGAGTCAATGGGTTTATGGTAGGCGGCAGTCGATAGTATGTCTCCTAAGATGGAGACACAGATTGAGAAAGGGGAGAGAGGTGTCGGAGATGGTCCATGTGAATTTGAACCCAGGCTGGATGTTGGTGGTAAAGTCGATGAAATCAACAGGTTCTGCACGGTGCAGTTTCTAAATCTAAGGTTCAATTAACTCCAGAAGAAAACATTTTAAAACAATTCAAAGTACCTGTCAGTGCTATTCTTTAACCACCTAAAAAAAAGTTTAAGCTTCATTTTAAATGCACAATTTTTTTAAAAACAGACAGAGAATGCATATGTTAGGGAGCAACTTTGTAAAATAAATCCTACTGCTTTCTTCGTCGCGTTTCGTATCCGACTTTAGACAGTCACCAATTATATACAGAAACTCAATCAGGCACTGTAAATGGATCCCAGCACTCAGCCACATAGTCCAAGAGGATTTTTTATTAATTTATGTTATTACACCAGTGTTCCAAACCAAAGTAGAAAAAAAAACATGCACCTCGGATTTTATTAAGAATTCTTCGGAGTATTATGCTTCGAAGAAATACAATCTTCCCTTTCACACTAATTTTTCAATAAAGTGTCATATTCCACAGCAAGGAATGCTGAATGTTCTGCTTCTGCCCAAGTACTTTTATTTATCAATTTACCAGATAAGCAAGGTCAATATTTATCTATCTATCCAGATGGTGGAGGAGAATCACCTCTGTTAATTGCTGCAGTCCTTCTGATGAACCTGCCACCCAACTAAATCTTGGAACTCCCTCCCGACTGGAGTGACAATGAAGGAACAAAGATAAACAGTTAAGGTTGCAAGTTTGGACAGTATTTAGGTTTTAGTTTTAGACATTCAGAGTGGAAACAGGCCCTTCGGCCCACCAAGTCAGCACCGGCCAACAATCACTAGTACACTAGTTATATCCTACACACTGGGGACATTTAACAGAGGCCAATTAACCTACAAACTTGCATGTCTTTAGAATGTGGGAGGTAACTGGAGCATCCGGAGAAAACCCGCATGGTGACAGGGAGAACAAACAACAGACAGCACCCGTGGTCAAGATTCAACGCAGTTCTCTGGCGCAGTGAGGCAGCAATTCTACCGCTGCGCCAATGTGCCACCATTGTCAGGGTAGCCAAGGCAAATAGCTGTCGCACATTTTGTAGGTGGTACACATTGTAGAGGATGGATGGCAATCAAAGGGACCATTTTCTCCTGGACTAGCAGAGTTGTTATATTCACATTTATCCAAGCATATGATGAACATTTGCAGGCAAGTACCATCCAGTTCATCTAATAACAGCCAACACTCTTGATTAACATACCAGGGCAATGGAGGACCCGGCGTGGGGGGACTGCCGTGAAGAACAATGGGGACCCGATGTGGGGGAACCACCGTGAGGGAAGGTGGGAGAACAAAGGGGGACCTGGTGTGGGGGAGGCACTCTAGTTTTAAAATCCTCTGTCCAGGGGATAAGCCTGCGTCCGTTTGTTTGCTTGGTCATTAGTTCCGGTTAAGGCCCTGTGCAGGCGGCAGCCAGCCAGCGGTCACTTGTCGTTATCTTTTTGGTTTCACTTTTAATTTAATTTTAATTTCAGGTTTTCGTGTACCTTGTGTGTTGTGACTGTTGGCAGACCAATTTCCCTCCTGGGATGAATAAAGTTCTATCGTATCGTAAGATAAATGCAACATTAGGCATTGGTACATCTGTTTTTTGACTGAACATATTGACACAGCATGATACAGTACTAACACTGGTCCTTCAGCCACAGGTCCTTTAGGTAGCACGGTACATAAACCATCCATTTACACTAATCGCCTTTTCTTCTCCTCACATTAAAGATTTTACCCTCTGGGCTGACTTCACTTTGAGCTGCGTGCACAATCTTTAGTGTTTCCTCAACTCTGGAGGGACAGTGGGGGAGCCCAAAGAACTGTTATCTGTATCAACCACTAGATGACCAACTTACCTATGAATTTCTGACTTTTAAAACTGTCCTCCAACCACTCAGGTGTGACTATGTGGTTCACGGTAGAGATGGCAGTCAGGAATTTGACTGTACGAGTCACCTTATTAGCAACCAGATGAGTGCATTTCAGGGCAGATTCTGCAATCTCACCACCCAGAACGTAGAGTTTCTGAGAAGGGAGAAAAGAAACCCCTTAATTATGAACAAAATGCACAAGTACCAGATGATTTTCCAATTTCAATTCTTGAAAAATGGATTGTTTACATTCTGATTAAGACCTGCTCGTGTGTCAAGGACAATCAAAACAACTAAAATGGGTCAACTAAAAGAAAAGAAAAAAAACTGGACATTTTCAATTCTTCTAGAATAAAGTATTGTAGGTCAGGGAGCAATCTATGGAAGAGATGGATTGGTGACGTTTCGGTTCGGGACCCTTCTGGCCGATTGAAGTGTCAAAATTGAGGCCTCAAGAAGGATCTCAACCTGAATTGTCAACTATCCATGACTTCCACAGATGCTGCCTGACTCGCTGAGTTACTCTCGCACTTTAGGTTTTACTGAAGATTCTAGCACTTGCAGTTCCATGTGCCTTCAATTCTTCTAACTTCGGTCTAGGAATTTAGGAAACTAATACTCATGTATAAAATTGGCATTAACAATGCTTTAATTCAAGCCTGTCCTTAACCTTTTCTTCGGCTCTTACTGGAACCCACTCATTCCTTTTCATCACCCAGAAACACGAGGAATAAAAATAGCATGTGACGTAATCCCGTAAGTCTGTTCTGGGGTACATTAAAATACTGAAGCACAACTGTATAAGAAAGAGGCAGTGCTAGAAATATTGGGGCACATCAGGATGGATTAATCCTCAGAATCTGATGCATTCTATCCATGGATGCTAAGGGAGGCAATGTAGGAGATTGCAGGGGTTCCAATGAAAATGTTTGCAGCTTTGGTAGCCATAGGAGAGATACAAGAAGACTAAAAGATGGCTTATGTTGTCACCTAGTTTCAAAAATGGAAGTAATGATAAGAATGGAAACTGCAAGCCAAGTGGTTGGGAAAAGATTGATAAAGATTCTGATGGAGAGGATTCACTTCGAAAGGCAAAGACTGATTAAGAGTAGTCAGCTTGGATCCATGCATGGACAATCATGTTACATAAATTGACTGAGTTTACAATTATCTGTGAAAATAAATTTCTCATCTCTATCTTAAATAACCAAGTTTTATCCTGATGCAAAGCCCATGTATTCTCGCCCTTCCCAGGATAAAAAAACTGCTTCTTGCTAGCTACTCTGTCAATCTATCTCAAGACCTTGCTCGCACATTGAAATAAAACTGTCATTCTTCTAAACTCCAGAAACTTAAGGCCAATCTGTATATCTCTTCCAAGCATAAACCCCTCTATTGAAGTTTCACCACGCTGACTATAATGCAAATATATTCTCCCCACCCCCACCCCATTTACAGACCACAAGATAAGAAAATGATCTCACCAACAATAAGGCTACTTCTACACTTGTACTTCAATCTCTTTCATGCAAGATAACAAACCATTTGCTTTCCTAATACAATACTAGAATGTTAACTTTCTGAGCAAAGACAAAAGGAAGATTACCTTGATGTACAGCTGAACTTGTGCAGGTTCAAATCCCGTGAACAGCACGGCTGGAGTGGATTCTGGAGGGAGCTTCTTCGATGGGGGTGGCAAATCCTCAATCCTGGTTAAACAGATATCTTAGTCAAAAACCCCAATGATATCAATGAGGAAAAAATACCCAAATCCATCCATCTCTCCAGCCAAGGATAAGACGCGAAATGCACTTTAAACCGAAGATACACACAAAAAGCTGAAGTAACTCAGGCGGGTGAGGCAGCATCTCTGGAGAAAAGGAATAGGTGACCTTTCAGGTCGAAACTTTTCTTCAGAACGCATGGATTTGTCAGGACCTCTTTTTCTCCACCTTCCCAAAGACACAGAAAGACACTAAAGTACCACTGCATGCAGAAATTATTGGTCCATACAGGACTGGAAGGTGTGTGTTATAAGGAGAGGCAGAATTGACTGGGACTTCTTCCCCCTTCCCCTTCCCTGGAGCATAGATGGCTGAGGTGCGACTTTAGAGGTAAAAGGAGGCAGAGGGTGGTAGTGGATTTAGACTTTAGAGGTACAGTGTGGAAACAGGCCCCTCAATCCACAAAGTTCACATCGACCAGCCATCAACCCGTACGTTAGAATTATCCTAGGGCCAATTTACAATTTTACCAAAGCCAATTAACCTAAAAACCTGTACATCTTTGGGATTTGGTAGGAAACCAGGGCACTCGGAGGAAGCCCATACGGTCACAGGGAGAACATACAAACTCCGTACAGACAGCACCCGTAGTCAGGATCTAACCCGGGCCTCTGGCGCTGTAAGGCAGCAACTCTACTGCTGGAATGAACCTTTGTGATTGGAAGTCTGGGGCTTGTAGTATACCACAGGAATCTGTACTGGGAACCTTATTTGTGAAATATATTAATAACTTAGATGTGTATATGTAAAGAATGATTTGTAAGTTTCAACATGACATTGAAAATTGGCGGCGTTATGGTTAGCGAGGAAGGTTGGCCAAGTCTACTGCAAGGGATAGATCAGATGGAAAGTTGGGCAGAATGCTGACAGGTGGAATAAGCCCAACAAGTACGAGGTGTTGCTTTTTGGAAAGTCAAATAGGGAAAGGACATATAAAACAAAAGTAACAGCACTAAAAAATGTTGATGATGGAAGACTTTGGGGTTCAAGTTCATAGTTCCCTGAAAGGTACAACACAGATAGAAAGGGTGCTGAAGAAAAGCATATGGTATGCTTGCCTTTGTAGGACAGGGCACAGAATATAAAAGTTGGACATTATGTGCCAATTTTATAAAATACTGGTTACGTGCAATTCTGGTTAAAACTGAAGAGGGGAATGGCTGTGTTGGAGAGAGTGCATATGAGAATCACCAGAATATTACTTGGATTTAACATGATGGTATAGATGCAAGATGAGAGGAAGGAGACAAAGGAGATTGAAGAAAAGGTTGTTTTTTTTTAAACACAGTGAATGGTTAATATCTGGAACTCTTTGCTGGGGAGGAGGTGAAATCAGTTCACAACATTTAAGAAGTAGTTGAGAAGGCACTTCAATAGGCAAGGCATCAAAAGATACGGACCCAATATGAACAAATGGGATTGGTATAGCTGGACAAAAAGATCTGCATGCACGTGGTGGGCCAAAGGACCCATTCCTGTGCTGCACATCTATACAACAAACTACAAGGTCATTTATATTACATTAATAAACAGCCATTCAACAACTTGTGTACTTAAGGTGGGCTGTGGTTTACCACATGAAAAGGTATGAGCACAATGAAGCAAGTTTGACCTCGTTCGCACGGTACAAGGCCCAAAATTCTCAGCTGGTGATTATTTAGATGTTGATGCCTGCGTTTTAAAAATATTGGCTTATTTCCCCCCAAAGTTATCTTATCCAATAGGAAGATGTAACACATCCAGAATTCGGTAAAGAAATAAAATCTTTCATTCTCTTACCTTGCTCTTTTCCCTGGTGGAATGTTACATTCGTTATGTTTCTGTTTAGCCTGAACTCGTACACTCTGCAAGATAAAGCAACACCATTTACAACCAAATATCTGCAGAATATTTATAAACCAATTACAGCACAGAAACAGGTCAATTAGCCAACATGACAATCCTGGTGCATTTACTCCACATCACTTATTCCTGCAGAATTACTTTGTCTTTTTTGTAAACCAATCTCTGCAGTCTTTTAGACTTTAGACTTTAAAGATACAGCGTGGAAACAGGCCTTTCGATGCCGAGTCCACACCGACCAGCGATCACCCCGCACATTAGTACTATCCTACCAGCTAGGGACAATTTACAATTTGCAGATAGACACAAAATGCTGGAGTAACTCAACGGGTCAGGCAGCATCTATGGAGAGAAAGAATAGGTGACGTTTCGAGTCGAGACCCTTCTTTAGACAATTTGCAATAGTGTTTTTAAAGATATCTGCACCATTTATTAGGCATGGCCTCTAAAATATTGCTCCATTCTTTTCACATGCTTAAAAGCACAGAAAGCTTTGTGATGTACATCAATGCCAGGTGCGTGCTAGCAGGTTCAATGTTCATACCACTCTGAATACAGGTTTTGTTCAAATTCTTCACATATTTATTAGTAATGTCATCAACTTGCAGTCCCTGGTATTTGTTTCAACCTACAGAAAAAATGTCATCTCCAAGACTACCCAATGAACCTTCTGAGGTCAAATCTCCCCTTTCTAAAAATGTTACTCAGAATTATACGCAACTTCAAATCAATTATGAATTCAATGGAATCCAGCTTATTTGGTATACTCTACAGCCAAGTTAAGGCAATCTAGTCTTAATAAATCAATACAATTTTTCTATTGAGTTATCCTTCCTCTGCATTCTGAATTGAACTCAGTGGCATTACAAGGTCTTTTTAGATATTTTCTTTATAGAGTCATAGAGGTACACCATGGAAACAGGCATTTTGACACATACCGACCAAGTTGCCAAACAGAGATAGTACTACATAATTGTTAATGGTCCATATTCCTCCAAACCCTTCCTATCTGTCTACCTGTGCAAGTGCCTTTTAAATGTCGTAACTGTACCTGCCTCTACCCAAGATAGACACAAAATGCTGGAGTAACTCAGTGGGTCAGGCAGCATCTCCGGAGGCAAAAGATAAGTAATGTCTTGGGTCGGGACCCTTCTTCAGACTGAAAGTAGAGGGGAGGGAGCTGGAGGTAAGAAAAGGCCAGAACAAAACAGGGCTGGCAACAGATGACTAAGGAAGGGTGGAGCCAATAATGGCCCATTGTTGGCGGAGTGGAAGAGGTGATCACGAAGGGATACAAGAATGCAAAGAGTGGAACTAGTTGGAACTAGTGGAGGGAGGGAATGCAGGGATTATTTGAAATTAGAGTAATCAATGTTCATACTGCTGGGTAGTGTGCTGCCCAAGCGAAATATGAATTTGTGTGTGGCCTCACTCTGACAGTGGAGGATGCCCACGACAGAAAGATCAGTGTGGGAATGGGAATTAAAATGTTTGGCAACCCGGAGATCGCGTAGGCCAAGGTGAACACCTCCTCTAATGGTCATCTGTAAACGCCCCACCCTGTGTGTGAAAGTGTTGCCCTCGAGTTGCTTTTAAATCTTTCCCCACTCACCTTCAATCTAAACCCTCTAGTTTTAGACTTCCCTTTCCTGGAGAGACTGTGGCTATTTACCTTATCAATGCCTTCTTGATTTTATAAGTTCTACAGGCCATCCATCAGCCTCCAATGGTCCAGGGAAACGAGTTCCGGGCTATTCAGCCTCTTTTACAACACAAATCCTCCATCCCCAGTAACATCCTTGGGAATATGTTTTTGCACCCTTTCCAGTTTAATGACATCCTTCCCTAGTTGGGTGAGTCGAACTAAATACAGTACTCCCAATGTGACCTAATCAATGACTTGTACAGCTGTAACATGTCACCGCACTCCTGTACTCCAGTGTACAATGCCTTCTTCGCCATCTCGTCTACCTGAGTCGCCACAAATATTCACAACACTCAATTTTTGTCTTCACATAACCAATCAGAAGTCTGCTTCCCACATTCGTTAACATAAAGGTGATATTTGAGTTAACAGCTTGCCTGATTTGAACTAAAATAAAATGATTGTGTGGGGCCACTGTATTGAAACTTGCATTCATTGTTAAAATATTAAGAGGCTATTAATCGTTTTCACAACAAACAGGAAGCCCTCCAGACTATCAACCGTAGTATTGTGCAAATAACATGCACCATCTTGGGACCTGAATAAACGCAAGGCCAATTAAAAACAAAACGCAGAAAGAAAATTCCGTTGACTTTTTGTTTCGAAGTGAGATGTGCCAAGTTTGACATGATCAAGAACAAAAGCAATTGGAAATGACGTGCTTTTATCCTCGACCCTTTAATCTTGCCCATGAAAGGCAGACATCACTGGAAATGAATGGCAAATACCATTTGCCTCAGGTGGTATTGGAAGTGGGCTGCCTTCAGGAAATGCCTTCATCTATGTAGTGGAAGTTTTCTTTTTGTTCTTTGTCTGTACGCCTTTGGAGTGTGGAAGGAAACCGGAGATCCTCGAGAAAACCCAAGCAGGTCATGGGGAGAATGTAGTCGGGATCGAACCCGGGTCTCTGGCACTGTAAGGCAGCAACTCTTGCCACCCATATGTGAGGTTCTGTCAGAGTAATCTGGAGAGTAACTGCAGTGCATTTTGTAGATGGCACACATTGCAGCCATTGTGTGCCAGTAGTGGAGGGAATAAAAGCTTTAAAATGGTTGATTTTATGGGTCTCAATCAAGTAAGCTGCTTTATTCTGGATAGTGTTAAGCTTCTTTACAGTTGCTGACATTGCACTTCAGTCGGCAAATGGAGAATATGCCATCGTGCAGAGTCTGGTGGTTTAGGAAAATAACTGCAGATGCTGGTACAAATCGAAGGTATTTATTCACAAAATGCTGGAGTAACTCAGCAGGTCAGGCAGCATCTCAGGAGAGAACGAATGGGTGACGTTTTGGGTCGAGACCCTTCTTCAGACTGAAGTCAGGGGGGGCGGGACAAAGGAAGGATTTAGGTGGAGACAGGAAGATAGAGGGAGAACTGGGAAAGGGGAGGGGAAGAGAGGGACAGAGGAACTATCTAAAGTTGGAGAAGTCAATGTTCATACCCCTGGGCTGCAAGCTGCCCAAGCGAAATATGAGGTGCTCCAACTTTAGATAGTTCCTCTGTCCCTCTCTTCCCCTCCCCCTTTATCTTCCCGTCTCCACCTATATCCTTCCTTTGTCCCGCCCCCCTGACATCAGTCTGAAGAAGGGTCTCGACTCGAAACGTCACCCGTTCCTTCTCTCCTGAGATGTTGCCTGACCTGCTGAGTTAATCCAGCATTTTGTGAGTAAATACCAGAGTCTGGTGGTTGGTTGATCGATGGGCAGGAAGCCAGTCATAGCATCACAAGATACCAAGCTTTTGACCTGCTTCTACAGCCATGGTATTTATGTGGCTGACCCAGATGATCAATGGTGCCTTCTCCAAAATACTGGGAGACTTAATGAAGGCAATGCCACAAAAGACTGGTGGCCTGACTCCATCTCAATGGAATTTGTCATTATCCGTTACTTCTGCAGCACAAATGTTTGTCTTTTATTAATCCATGTCTGAGTGATAGCTAGATCTTGCTTCATGCAGGCATGAGCCGCTTTATTTGTTGAGGAGCTAATGAAATGGAATTGAATATTAAACAATCAACGAACAAGTCTATTTTGACCCTGTGATGGAAAGATTATTGATGATGTAAGTGAAGGTGGTTGTGCTGAGGGAAAAGACCAAATCAGAGCCACCAAGAGACAAGTAAATACAGGGCAAGGTGAGACAAACAGCACATATTAAACATCAAGACTTTCTATTAATCTACCGCAGGCTTTATGCAGTTTCAAGTCTAAGTGTGAAATTAAAAGAAAGAGAAGGAAAATAAAAACTATACATAAAATCAGAGGTCCAAAGATGAAACTACGTGTAGAGACAAAAGTAACCGACCGGTATGGAGGCAGAGGATGCAGGCCAGGTTCTTAATAACTTGGTCCTTAATAAGAAGGACGACGGTGATGACACATTTTATGGAGAAAGTAAGCAAAATAGTGGAGAGAATAGACATACCAAGGAAGGAAACATCAAGGGATTGAGATTAATTCAAATCGGATCACATCGTAAAACACCATGGAATATATTCCAGGCTGTTAAAAGCAGCAAGCAAGGGGAATTCAGAGGCATTAACCTGTATTTTTCCAATATTATCTGGTTACAGGAGGGATGCTAGAGTATTGCTGATGTGTTTCATTGTTTAAAATGTAATTACAGGGCAGATAGTTTATCTTCGCTTGTGACAAATTATTGCAATAGTTTGTCAGGGGCAGCACAATTGAGATTAATTAAAGAAAGTCAGCATGGATTTGTTAACGGAAGGTTATGTCAGACTAATTTGAGTTATTATTTGCGGAGGCAACAAAGAGGGTTATGAAAGCAGTGTATCTGTTGTTATATACCATTGATTTCAGTTGTTTACATGTAATATAAAATCTATTTTTATTGTTTGCAGCAAGGATGAAATCTTTAGACTGCAGGAGGATATGGATGGGCTGTTCTGTTGGAAAGAAATGTAGCAAATAGAATTCAATCCAAAAAAGCGAGCAATGCATTGGGGAAATGCAACAAAGCTAGAGAACACACATCCAATGGGAGGATGGCGAGAGGAATAAAGGAACCTTGGAATGCAAGGTCATACAATCTTAAAAGTGCAACAGCACAACAGGTGCTTAAAAAGGCTCAAGATATTGGTTTACATTGAGGCATAGGAGAGAACAGGGATGCAAGGCCACAGCTTGTGTTCGGTTTTTAAGTCTGGGCAGGACATCAAAGTATATATGCAGCTGCATTGGAGAGTGTGAAGTGGGGATTGCCAGGATATATCCAGGAGTGAAAAATTTCAGCTACGAGCAAAGATTGGATTGGCTGTTTTTCTTAGCTTTGGAAGAAAGGTGGCTGAAGTGAGAAGTAATTGAAGCATATGAAATTATGTAGATGTTAGATATTTTTTCAAACAGGTTACAGATAGAAATGGTTAAACTTGTTACAGGGGGAGTGCAGTGAAAATTCACCCGGTTGGTTCCTTGTATAGGTTGGAGTATTATATAAGACAGTAGAAGGTATTTATTTCATAAAATGCTGGAGTAACAGCAGGTCAGGCAGCATCTCAGGAGAGAAGGAATGGGTGATGTTTCGGGTCGAGACCCTTCTTCAGACAGTATAAGACTGCATAAGACTGTATAAGACAGTAGGTTCAGTGTCTATTGCTCATAATTTAGAATGTAAAATGATCCAATTGAAACCTAGCAAAGTCTTAGAGAGCTAGATGGGGTAGATACAGGAAGGATGTTTCACCTGGCTGAGGAGTTACAGTTTCAAAATAAGAGATTGGACATTAAGGTCTGAAATAAGGTGGTAGATTTTTAGAATTCTGTACTCTGGAAGGCTATCAAAACTCAGTCCCTGACTGCATTCAAAACAGATATTACAAAAATGAAGGTCTATGGGATAGGGCATGAAATGGTAATGATATAGAAAAACACCGAAGATCCTTTAAGAATGTAGAGCAGGCACAAAGGGCTGAATGGCCTACTCCTGCAGCTATTTCTTTTATTATTTTGATCTACTTTGCCAAATCAGAGATTAAAAACAATTTTAAGTAACTGCAAGCCCAATCTCCTGCACCTTACAAGATACCACGATTACATTCAATATCTGGGAGTGGCAAATAGAAGCCAAATAGAGGTCGCTACCTCGATCCCAAAATCTCTTTCCAGAACAATTTAAAAAAGAAAAAGAAAATGCTGGAAATACACAGCACACACCTGTGGGAAGAGAAACAGAGTCAACATTTTTGGTTGGAGACCGTTTATCAGAACTGCAGGGTCTCCAATGTGAAATATAGAGCAAAAATTGATGGAGCATCTTAGGGGGTCAGGCAGCATCTGAGGAGGAAACACCTGCAGATGGTTGGAGTAGAGGGGATAAAGCTGTGAAGAGAGGTAGTTGGGGGTAAAAACTGGCAGGTGATGTGGATACAAGGGAGCAAGAGTTTTTGGCAGGTGGGTAGAAATAATAATAAGATGGAATCTGCAATGCCCTGCCCAAATAGATAATAAAGAAAGCTACTTCATAATATTTTATGATCTAGACATGGAATGCCAAGCCATAATAAGCTGCTGACCAACCACACGTGAATAGGATTAGTATAGATGGTCAGCATGGTGGTTTTCCGAAAGGCCAGTTTTTGTGCTGCTCAGATACTTTCCCTCTGGACAATGTTTTGTCTCTTTACACATACAGTGCCCTCCATAATGTTGGGGAAAAAGACCCATCATTTATTTATTTGTCCCTGTACTCCACAATTTGAGATTTGTAATAGAAAAAAAAATCACATGTGGTTAAAGTGCACATTGTCAGATTTTAATAAAGGCCATTTTTATACATTTTGGTTTCACCATGTAGAAATTACAGCTGTGTTTATATATAGTCCCCCCATTTCAGGGCACCATCACGTTTGGGACACAGCAATGTCATGCAAATGAAAGTAGTCATGTTTAGTATTTTGTTGCATATCCTTTGCATGCAATGACTGCTTGAAGTCTGCGATTCATGGACATCGCCAGTTGCTGGGTGTCTTCTCTGGTGATGTAACCCGGCCATCCTATTTTTGCGGCTAATCAGTGGTTTGCATCTTGTAGTGTAGCCTCTGTATTTCTGTTCATGAAGTCTTCTACGGACAATGGTCATTCACAAATCCATACCTGACGCATGAAGAGTTTTTCTGATCTGTCGGACAGGTGTTTGGGGATTTTTCTTTATTATAGAGAGAATTCTTCTGTCATCAGTTGTGGAGGTTTTCCTTGGCCTGTCAATTCCTTTGCGATTAGTAAGTTCACCAGTGCTCTCTTTCATCTTAATAATGTTCGAAACAGTTGATTTTGGTAAGCCTATGGTTTGGCTGACGTTTCTAACAGTTTTATTCTTGTTTCTCAGTCTCATAATGGCTTCTTTGACTTTCATTGGCACAACTTTGGTCCTCGTGTTGATAAACAGCAATAAAAGTTTCCAACGGTGATGGAAAGACTGGAGGAAAGACGAGGAGCTGAGAGCTCTCTTATACCTGCATTAAGGAGGCATTTAAACACACCCGAGCAATTACAAACGCCTGTGAACCCATGTGTCCCAAACATTATGGTGCCCTGAAATGGGGGGACTCTGAATAAACACAGCTGTAATCTCTACATGATGAAACCAAAATGTATTAAAAATACCCTTTAATAAAATCTGACAATGTGCACTTTAACCACATGTGATTTTTTTCAATTACAAATCTCAAATTGTGGAGTACAGAGGCAAATAAATAAATGATGGGTCTTTGTCCCAAACATAACGGAGGGCACTGTACGATCCACCAGTTTATTTATAAAGACAAAAGATCATATTTGCTTTCAGCACAAACAAAAATCTATATCAGCTGACAGCTCCAGGACAGTTGCTGCCAGCAGATGTCTCAATTCTATCCGTTTGATAGGCAACATAATCTGCAAATTGTCTCTAACTTTATACTCACTCACTGTCAGCTGCTCACAGGATTTCTATCAGACATTTGAAAAGTTTGATTGCTAAAATACTTGGAGCATAGTTATTACATCCAAAAACTGTCAGGAAAATGTAATTTGTTCAACAGCGGGAATAAATAGGTAGCACAGCGGGTCATTGCATCCAAGCTTCACATTCTGACTTAATCAACCTCACGGAGTGCAGTGACATTAAACAATGACAAATAATCTGTCTGAAGAAGGGTCTCGACCCGAAACGTCACCCATTCCTCCTCTCCAGAGATGCTGCCTGTCCCGCTGAGTTACGCCAGCATTTTGTGTCTATCTTCGTTTTAAACCAGCATCTGCAGTTCCTTCCCACACAAGTAATGCAACTATAGGACTGAAGTCTCTTACCTAACTAACAGTCAAGCCCAGTTAACAGATAGATGCGTGAATGTCCTTGACAAAATTAGGATTTCAATAAAAGCGTAAAATTAAATATTTCCATTAGATTCACATTACTATTCGGCACGGCTGATTGAGAACAAAAATAAATCTGCCGGAGCAACTCGGGGAGTCAAGAAAAAGGATGGTCAGCGTTTCGGGTCGAGACCCTGCATTGGGACTGAGAGAATCAAGGGGATCATTTGCTTCCACGGATGCTGCTGGAATTGCCAGCAGTTTGATAAACCTTGAAATAAAGTTTGTAGAACTTTAAAGTTTCCCTTCGCTGAACACCTGCGCTCGGTCTGCATTAACCAATGGCCGGTGGCCGAGCACTTCAAATCCCCCTCCCATTCCCAGTCTGACCTTTCTGTCATGGGCCTCCTCCAGTGCCATAGTGAGGCCCACCGGAAATTGGAGGAACAGCACCTCATATTTCGCCTGGGCAGTTTGCAGCCCAGTGGTATGAACATCGACTTCTGTCCACTTTGTAGAAACAAGACCCTGAAGAAGGGTCTCAACCCAAAATGCCATCTATCCATGTTCTCCAGAGATGCTGCCTGACGTGCTGAGTTACTCCAGCACTTTGTGCCATCTTCCAGCAGTTTGTTTTCTGAGCCACAATTCACCATCTGGCAGTCCCTTGTGTCCAGCTGGCCCACCTGGGTGAATTCACGGAAACCCCAAACTGTTTTGAAGCCCACTTTCACAAAGTACCTCACACTAAGTTGTTGGAATATTGCTGCTATTTTACAGTTGTCAATAGAATGGGTTTGGGGATACACACCCACGCAGTTGCAGACTTATTGAAATGACATTTTCATCATTCAGTACTTATGAATTCAGGAGAATATCCAGGGAAATTTGTGTAGCCAGATTCCAGCACACCACCTTAGACTTAGGAGAGGATTGCACCACAACAATAGAAGAGGCAGAGCTGGGAACATAAGTCAGATGCAAATATGGGGCAAGGTCGGGTGGTATACTTGGAAAGTGTAATGCATTTATAAAAGAGGCCAATGAGATGGCTTTGGTCTTTTTATATCTTTTAGTAGTGGGGCAGTCTAATTAACAACATGTCATCACTCAGATCACTGTCATCACAAGAGATGGCGGGATACTAGAGATGAACAAATGGAGGTCAGTAGTAAACAAATAGAGGTCAACCATGCAGTTGCAGTGAGGATCAAGAAGCTGTAAAGGTGCTCAATCTGGAGACTCCCGATGCAATGTGCAAGAGTGGAAAGATTATCTAGAACTGGTGATGTGCTGGATGCACATAAACTCCAATAATTCAGAGAAAGCTTGTCAAATTCCACCAAGGCAGATGCGCAGTTTACACTGTTTAAAACCTGGAGCTTGAAAGAAAATAAGCCTTTCTATTGGCGACCACAAAACCGCCACGTGGCAACAGAAACCCACCTGGTCCACTGATGCACTACAAGAGAGGGAACCCGTCATCCGTCAACTGGTCCGTTTCATTTTAGTTTAGTTTAGTTTAGAGATACAGCGTGGAAAAGGCCCCCTTTGGCCCATCAAGTCCATGACAACCAGCAATCAACTGTACACTAGTTCTATTCCACACTAGGGACAATTTTACAGCAGCCAATTAAACTACAACCCTGGGTATTTATTCACAAAATGCTGGAGTAACTCAGCAGGTCAGGCAGCATCTCGGGAGAGAAGGAATGGGTGACGTTTCGGGTCGAGACCCTTCTTCAAACTACAAACCTGTATGTCTTTGGAATGCGAGAGGAAACCGGAGCTTCCAGAGAAAACCCATGCAGTCACAAGGAAAACGTACAAACTCCATACATATAGCACTCGTAGTCAGGATTGAATCTTGGTCTCAAGCGCTGTAAGATGGCAACTTTACCACTGTGTCGTCCCTATGTGACCCAAGACCCGCAAAGAGATTAAGGCTCAAACATTGGCCAGCCAACTCGCATTGATATTGGCAACAACAGTCACTCTCAACCCAGTCGATCTGGAAAAAAATTCTGAAGCCTGAGGAAATATAATACTTTGAAATATTTGACACGTTTATGTGTCCTGTTGGGATTCAATCGGTCTGCAGCAGGTGAAATCTGGCTCATCTCCTCCATGCATATCAATCTGTTGCAGATATGGCTCATCTCCTCCATGCATATCAATCTGTTGCAGATATGTCTGTCCATGAAAGCATGTTCGAGTAAGCAGCAGGCAGCCCTTGAGGAGACAAAGTCCTAACTTTCAGCATCTTTAGACTTGAGATATAGTGCAGAAACAGGCCCTTTGGCCCACTGAGTCCATGCCGACCAGTGACCCATACACTAACACTATCCTACACTGGGGACAATTTACAATTTTTTACCGAAGCTAATTAACTTACAAACCTGTACGTCTTTGGAGTGCAGGAGGAAACCAGAGCAGCCAGAGAAAACCTGGGAGAACGTACAAACAGCACCCACGGTCCAGATCAAACCCAGGTCTTTGGCGTTTAAAGGCAGCAACTCTACCGCTGTGCCAACTGGAATTTTTGTTTTAAATGAACTCTATGTTCCTCGATAAATTTGCAAATTCTTCAGGCTTTCTGTTAAGGATGATGCTTGCGACTGTTGGAGACAATCATAACAGCCACAGTTCATTACTATTAGGAGATCCTCAGGCAGAAACGTAGGCTAGCTCAATGTGCAATTATCACAATGGAAGTAGGGTCAATGTTTAATTCCATTCCTGACAGCAGAAATTAAGTATTCTATATCTCATGTAGCAAGTCCTAGACAACATTAAGTCATGTTACCTTCTACCCACCATCACTCCCTCTGATCTATGTTTCTCTCCCTACCTCCTTTCATTATCACCATTTGCACCCTTTTGGCTTCACCCTCTCCAAAGTTGGTTACTATCGCCACTCTTCTCTCCCCCAGCTGAATCTTCCCACCACCCCACCTGGATCTATCATCTGTCCATTTCCCTCCACAGATGCTGCCTGACCCACTGAGTTCTTCCAGCATTATTTTTTTGCTCAAGATTCCAGCAAGTGCAATCTCATCTCCATTATCTGCCTATCCTATATCATTGGTGAACCTAATTCCACAGCCAACAGCACTGTAAATGTAGGTGTCTCATCATCACCTATTCCAGAACTATTAGATATGGACAGTAAACAAATTTTTAAAAGTGAACGTGAGGCAGATTAGGTTGTGAAGGATGCAAGTGAAAGCAGTAACTTCTCTAGAAAAATGCTGAGAGTTGCAAAGTTTGATAAAATCATCGAGTTCCTTACAGCAGTATTGTCGCCAAGCTTGATGGACAGGTTACATTCACTCTAGTAACAATGTGAGGCCTTTTATTTATCAACTGGTTATTTCTTTAATCAATTCAGTTTGATTATGTGCACAACAGCAAATGTTTTCCGACCTCTGCTCATAAATGAGTTGCAGGACTAGCTGGTTTAATTAGCAGAGTGTGGTCAACTTCATGAACTAGTGGGGATAATATAGGGCGGCAATTGGTGGGTTGCTACCAGCACCCGAGACTCGGATTCAATCCCAACCACGGGTGTTGTTCGTATGGAGCTTATACATTCTCCTTGTGTCCGCATGGGATTTCTCCAGGTGCTCCGATTTCCTCCCTCACTCCATAGACATGGTTTGGAGGTTAATTGACTTCTGTAAATTGCCCTTTTAGAAGGATGAGAGGAGATCTTATCGAAACGTATAAGATTATTAAGGGGTTGGACACGTTAGAGGCAGGAAACATGTTCCCAATGTTGGGGGAGTCCAGAACAAGGGGCCACAGTTTAAGAATAAGGGGTAGGCCATTTAGAACTGAGATGAGGAAAAACTTTTTCAGTCAGAGAGTTGTGAATCTGTGGAATTTTCTGCCTCAGAAGGCAGTGGAGGCCAATTCTCTGAATGCATTGGATGTGAAACTGGAATAACGTAGAACTAGTAGTGTGCAGGTGATCATTGGTCGGCCCAGACTTGGTCGGTCGAAGGGCCTGTTTCCATGCTGTATCTCTAAACTAAACTAAATACTAGATCCACGCTCAACAACACCTCAGATCGGTCGTCTTTGGCAGCATGCTTTCCAAGCACTAAGAACATCTATTTATTAAGAGACCATGGACATTATGCAATACTTAAAATCATTTACGTTACAGCTGATCTGTGCAATAATCAGTCATGATTTTGATTTTTTTCAACCACACTAACTCCTTATGGCAGTGTGCGTATGGCACTTCCAGTTAATGTGTACGAAGCAGAATCATTAAATTACAGCACAGAAAGCCCAAGTCTGCACCTGCCCTCGGAGAGCAATCTGCCCATTCCCAAGTTCTTTCTCGTAGCCATATAAATTATTTTTCCTCCAGTCCATCGGTTTCAGCTCCGACAGTCTCCTCCATTTTTATAGGCAGTCGCATTCATTATTATTAGTCCATTAGCCATCATTAGTCTCTGCGTATGAAGTTTATCAATTAGATCATCCCGTGATCACAAACTCAGGGAATACAAACCTAGTCTAGGCAACCACAATAGAAATCTTGTTGGCTCTTTGGAATTAAAAGGGAAAACCACATCTATATAGAGTAACGTAAGAATTTTTATCAAGTTATTAGTTGATGTCATTTATAATATTTATAATATGTCAGTTTTATACTTTAAATCTGCACGTCATTAGCATCATGGCAGCAGGAACATGCTCTCAGACCTAAAATCTGGATACAATTGCCTACAGCTACTTCTAATTTTGTCAGAGCAAGGACATATTCATCAAATGGTCAAATATCCCTTTCAGGAATTAAATGGTAATTAACAGTGTTTTTATTTTTAAACTGACAATTTCTAAAACCTTCGATAAACAGGGCTGACGTGCCCAGAGAACCAGACCATGTGGGCATAAAGGTACAAGCATTATAATAGGACTGGTACAATTCCTAGCATCCCAGCAAATATTTTATCACTCAGCCATCTAAACTAAAATAGATTAAGCAATGATTATCACATTCTACCTTTTTATTCTTTCAAGGGATGTGCATATTGTCACCAAGAACAGAACTTATTTCCCATAACTGCTGTTGAGAAGGTGGCATTGAGGCATATTTTGGAAGTGTTGCAGGCTGTGTCGTGAATGAACTCCCACCAATACTGCTCTGCAGGGAGTATCGGGAATTTGACTCAGTGTCGGTGAAAGAAAGGCCATATATTTCCAAGTCAGAATGCTGTTCAACTTGGAAGAGAACCTGAAGGTGGCAGTGTTCCCTTGCAACTGCTGTCCTTGCTCCCCAAAACAGTAGAATTTGCAAGCTTGAGAAGGACTGCTGATAAAAGTTCTGCAAATTGCAAAAATGCATTTGTCCAGAATAGCATATTGTTGGAGCTGCACCTAATCAGGCAAGTGGAGTGTTTTCCATCGTACACCTGACTTGTGCCTCAGATGGTGTAAGGGGCAAGATACTTACTACAGAACACCTATCCTCCATGTTGTATCATGTAGGAGAACAAACACTAGAATCAAGGTTAACAGACTAAGGACCAAGTGGTGGCACAAGGGATTAGTGTAGATGAGTTCACATGGACATGGTGGACCAAACAACCAATGTTTATACTGTATGACTCTGTGACTATGAAAAGGCCATTTAAGCAGACTCATACGTATCAATACTTATGTGGCTGTTCCAGTTAAGTTTCTGATCAATGGTGCCCCCACGATGTTGATGATGGGGGATTCGATAAAGATATTTCTGTTGATTTTCCCACTCGTGTTGGAAGATCTCTATCGGGATTTTGTGTGAAGTTACTCGCTATTAATGACATCAATTCTGCACGTTGTTCTGATATTGATACATGCATGTATGGACTGCCTCATTATGTAGGGTGTTGAAACTGAGTGAATACCTCATTTCATTCAGCAGCAGGCACCGATGGAGCAGCTGAAGGGAGTGCACTATGGAATTCTTACAGTCATGATATGGGGCTGGGAGGATTGGTCACCAATAGCCAGAAGGGTCTCGACCCGAAACGTCACCCATTCCTTCTCTCCCGAGATGCTGCCTGACCTGCTGAGTTACTCCAGCATTTTGTGAATAAATCGATTTGTACCAGCATCTGCAGTTATTTTCTTATGCCACTAACTTTTTTTTTCTGAGATCCGTTATGGGCAGATTTGCTGCTACGTGCTCCCAGCATTACCAGGCTGACTCCACTTCCTGAGGTGGAAAAAACCTTGGAAGATCTCGAGGTTATAAGCCATGAAACAAAGTGATTTTCTTTCCTCGTAATGTTTTTTTCTGTGCCAAGTGAGGAAGGAATATTACTGAAGAAAAGCAACTTCTTTTCTTAAATAAAAAGATATTTCATCCACAAAGCCAAGTGTGTGAGCTGATAGATTTCATCCAGTGACAATGAACAGAACAAATAAAGGAAAAGAAACATTGCAACAATCCACAGTTCTGGTCACCACACTTTAGGAAGGGTCTCGACCCGAAATGTCACCCATTTCTTCTCTCTTGAGATGCTGCCTGATTCGCTGTTACTCCAGCATTTTGTGTCTACGTTCAATTTGAACCAGCATCTGCAGTTATTTTCCTACACTTTAGATGGAAGTGATTGTGCTGAAGAGAACAGAGGAGACTCACCAGGATGTTGCCTGGATTGGAAGACTTGCTTGTGGGGAGGTTGGACAGGCTGGGCTTCCCTGCAGCGAAGAAGGGTGAAGGGTGACCTGATGGAAGTATATAATATTGTGAGAGGCATAGATATGGTAGATGATCAAAATCCTTTTCCTACGATAGGGGCATCAAAAACAAGAGGCCAAAGGTTTAAAGTGAGAGGAAGTAGTTTCAGAGGATTGGAGGGATGCATTTTTTCCCCTCCCACATGGAGAGTGGTTGATATCAAAAACTTGCTGCTGGAGGAGGTGGGGGATCAAATCCAATTACTATATTTAAGAGACATTGGAACAGACACATAAATAGACAAGGCATAAAAGGACACAATCATTATGTAGGGAAGTGTGATTAGTGTTTATGAGCAAAAGGGACCTCTTGGGCTTGCTGGGCAAAGGACATATTTCTGTGCTGTATGACTCTATGATCGACAATACAGATTAATTAACCGTTCACGTACCATCAAAAGCTCTGGTGAGATCTTCAAAGGCACCCGCCAAGCAGCTGAGAACAAAATTCAAAAGAGCGTCACTACAATGTCAACAATACAAAGTTAAATGCCATTTCAATTCCCACAATTCATCTGAAAATTAAAAATAAATAATAACAGGCTAATAGGTCAAGGCAGCACAGTTGCGCTGCCTCACAGCGCCAAAGACCCGATTTCGATCCTGACCTCGAATTGACCTCGAAGGCTATCTGTGTAGAGTTTGGGATGCTCCGGCTTCCCAAAGATGCGCTAGTTTAATAGGTTAATCACTCCTAGTGCATAGGGGTTGATGCAAAAGTGGGATAACCTAGAACTAGGGTTAACGGATGACTGATGGTCGGTATGGACTCAGTGGGCCGAAGAGCCTGTTTCCAATGCTGTATCTTTCAATTCAATCCCAAATTGATGGTATACGGCAGGGCAGGAAAAACAATAAAAATATCATACAGAGCTTACAATAAACTTAACTGAATATTCAGCAGTTTCCTCTTTATTACCTATTTATCTCTTCACACAGTCTGCCTGAACTGCTGTATTCCAAGCATCTTCCATTTTGCGCCACATATTTTCCCAATCTATTAAGCTTTCGACCATTAAAACAGTCTACTAAGAATTCGTCAATTTAAAGTGACATACTCTACCTAGGAGATTTGAAACCAGTTGGGGATTGGGGGCAAGAGGATCCTGGAGTCCGAACACTGTGTAGCGATTATGCTGAATCTGCCGCAACGCGTCAAAGTTCCCAAGGAGAATGTCGCAAAGCCACAGTGCGCTCACGCATGGTATTCTCCACTCCTTCGCCTTCTCGTATTTCAGCCCACACGGTCTGTTCTCAAGACAAGCCATTTGGAAAATAGAATCAGTTCAGCAAAAAGGATCAGTCAAACACAGAAGAGCCGAGAGGCAAGTGTACACAATTGCTTCCACGTGCGTGCCCCTTTCTGTTTTCTCAGAAAACCTCACCTGCTCCACATCTCAGACACTTTGTACTTCCAGTCAAAGACAAACATTCAAACTTGGTTATTTTTAAAAAGGAGGCCTGTGTAAAATTAGGAACATAACTGTCTGGTGACCAAAGGTGCAACCTTCCTCTGGCTGGAATGAATCCTTTAGAGACACTGCAGAAATGTAGCTGTTTATTGACTATTTGAGACAACAGGGGACAATGCAGTTGTGCGTTTTGGATTTACAATTAAAATGTTGGATTGAAGTGAGAGCTATCTGATTTGGACTTTGAACAATCTTGCAGCAGATGTTTTGCTTAAACCAGGTCGCACAACGGTAGTCATTATATTCTCGATTAATATTCCAGGAGAAATTCATCTCAAATGAAAATTACACTTGTAAACATAAATTATTTACAAATTGAAGGCTAGCGACAATCTGTTGCCAAAAAAAAGTCCAATCTGTTCACAAATGTATTTTTAGAAACTCAGTATGGCCAACGTTACCTCAAGATCCAAAAGACCAGCTTTTCAGCTACCTGTCTAGATCTCCACTGGAAAATGCAGCTAAATCCAGATAGTAAAGTTCGCTAATTTATTATTTCTTTACCAGATCACTTTCAAAGTAGGCCAAGAACAATGATCAAGGATGCACAGGAAGGATATCCAGAATAGGTTGAATGATTTGCCCTATGTTTGTTGTCTGCAGTTGTACTGACTGCTATTCCATCTGCTACTGCTCTGCGCAAATTTCCAACTGATCCATATCCCGCTGTATCATTTGACAACCTTCCTTACTGAGCACAACTCCATACAATTTACTGTTTAGACTACCTACATTTTGATGCAGATTATTGATATATATTAGAAACCGAGGTCAGAGCTCCGATCCTGTGGAACGACTCTGGTCACATACCTCAGGTCAGAAAAATACCACTCTGCTACTAACTTCTGTCTTCTGGGACTAAGCTTTTATCTACTGGACCAATCTTACAGAGCATTTGTCAAATGCTTTATTAAAGTCCATATAGCCAACAGCTTTGTTAATGAACTCAGGTCATATTTGGGAGACAGGACCATCCCACACAAAGCTATGCTGACTATCCCAAAAATGTCCATGGCTTTTTCAAATTCAGATAATTCCTACTCCTAGGAATCTTCTCCAATAATGTCCCTCAACTTTTGCAAGCCTACTGGCGTATAGTTTCCTGGTTTGTCTGTTGCTCTTCTTAAACAAAGGAACAATATTAGCTATTCGCTAATCTTCTGGTACCTTGCCTGTGATTAGAACGGATGCAAAAAATCCCAGCAATCTATCCCTTGCTTTCTTCAGTGTCCCAGGATCATACCCACTTCTTCTAGCCACACAGTAAATTCCCTCTTTCGTCCTTGAGTGGACTTACCCTTTCCCTCACCCTCTTGCACATATGGAAAATGTGCAAGGGATATTTATACTTTCCAAGAAAAATCTAAAATTATACTTTCCAAGAAAAATCTAAACTACGAACAATGGGACCAAATGCTTAGCCCTTTCAATGAGCCAGCACAAGCATAACCAGGGCGGCACAGTTCTCCCCGTGACCTGTGTAGGTTTTCTCCGGGATCCCCGGTTTCCTCCCACACTCCAAAGACATGCAGGACTGTAGATTAATTGGCTTGGATAATTGTAAATTGTCCCGAATGTGTGTAGGATCATATTAATGTGCAGGGATCACTGGTCGGCGTGGGCTCGGTGGGCCGCAGGGCCTGTTTCCGCGCTGTACCTCTAAACTGAACTGATATTGAAAAAATGCAATCTTTTGCAATGAAATGGATATAGCTACAAGACAAATGACATCAATGATGAAAATCTTGGGCAGGAATCTTCCTTCTATTTCCCTTGATGGCAAGAACCACCTGATCAGGTTTTATTTGTTGCTAATTTGGAGAATCTACTCAAAACAAACATCTGTGCCAATTGCTAATGCAGCCTAAATCCTTCCATTGAATTTTCAGTCATATAATGTACAAAGTTACAGAACAAAAGCTGGCGATGAAGTCATTCCTAACAGAAGAAATATTACAGGGCTGGTTGTTTGTGTATTAACAAGGCAGCAGATGGTATTGAACAGTTGGTGGTTTTGTTTGCAAGCAATGCACAATAAACAACAATTGGGATCTTTATTAACATCCTTGACTTTTAAGAATGAGATGAGGGTAAAGATTCACTGCTGACAAACCAAATGCAACTATACAAAACACAAAATACACCTTAAAAATAGTATGATATTAACATGGCCTTCACGTCACCTCTTTTGACAAAAATCGATCATCAGTAGCCGAGAATACATGGTTTACTAACTCAAGGGACACGCAACCTTCAACGCTATGGACAGGAGAGGATTGGGAATTTGGAGCTTGTCATTCTTGCATAACCTTTGCCTCCTACCCCTCCCCCATTCTGATTTCTTCCAAAGGCTGTTGTACTTACAGTGCTCTCCATAATGTTTGGGACAAAGACCCGTAATTTATTTATTTGACTCTGTACTCTACAATTTGAGATTTGTAATAGAAAAAAAAAAAATCATATGCCATTAAAGTGCACATTGTCAGATTTTAATAAAGGCCATTTTTATACATTTTGGTTTCACCATGTAGAAATTACAGCTGTGTTTATACATCGTCCCCCCATTTCAGGGCACCATCATGTTTGGGACACAGCAATGTCATGCAAATGAAAGTAGTCAAGTTTAGTATTTTGTTGCATATCCTTTGCATGCAATGCCTGCTTGAAGTCTGCGATTCATGGACATCACCAGTTGCTGGGTGTCTTCTCTGGTGATGCTCTGCCAGGCCTGTATTACAGCCATCTTTAGCTTATGCTTGTTTTGGGGACTAGTCCCCTTCAGTTTTCTCTTCAGCATATAAAAGGCATGCTCAATGGGGTTCAGATCGGGTGATTGACTTGGCCACCCAAGAATTGTCCATTTTTTAGCTTTGAAAAACTCCTTTGTTGCTTTAGCAGTATGTTTGGGATCATTGTCTTGCTGTAGAATGAACCACCGGCCAATGAGTTTTGAGGCATTTGTTTGAACTTGAGCAGATAGGATGTGTCTGTACACTTCAGAATCCATTATGTGACTATCATCAGCAGATGTATCATCAATGAAGATAAGTGAGCCAGTACCTTCAACAGCCATACATGTTTCACAGATGAGGTGCTGTGCTTTGGATCTTGGGCAGTTCCTTCTCTCTTCCATACTTTGCTCTTGCCATCACTCTGATATAAGATAATCTTTCTCTCATCTGTCCACAGGACCTTTTTTCCAGAACTGTGGTTGCTCTTTTAAGTACTTCTTGACAAACTGTAACCTGGCCATCCTATTTTTGCGGCTAACCAGTGGTTTGCATCTTGCAGTGTAGCCTCTGTATTTCTGTTCATGAAGTCTTCTGCGGACAGTGGTCATTGACAAATCAACACCTGACTCCTGAAGAGTGTTTCTGATCTGTCGGTCAGGTGTTTGGAGATTTTTCTTTATTATAGAGAGAACTTTTCTGCCAGTCCCTTTGAGATTAGTAAGCTCACCAGTGCTCTCTTTCTTCTTAATGATGTATAAACAGTTGATTTTGGTGAGCCTAAGGTTTGGCTGATGTCTCAAACAGTTTTATTCTTGTTTCTCAGTCTCATAATGGCTTCTTTGACTTTCATTGGCACAACTTTGGTCCTCATGTTGATAAACAGTAATAAAAGTTTTCAAAGGTGATGGAAAGACTGGAGGAAAGAC
Organism: Rhinoraja longicauda; assembly: GCF_053455715.1. Lineage (NCBI taxonomy): Eukaryota > Metazoa > Chordata > Chondrichthyes > Rajiformes > Arhynchobatidae > Rhinoraja > Rhinoraja longicauda. The sequence goes on from NC_135954.1 coordinate 96,229,173, forward strand.
TTGGTGCTGAGAGCTCTCTTATACCTGCATTAATTAGGAGGCAATTAGACACACCTGAGCAATGTGAAGCCATGCGTCCCAAACATTATGGTGCCCTGCAATGGGGGGGACTATGTATAGGAGGGACAATGTATAAACAAACACACCTGTAATTTCTACATGGTGAAACCAAAATGTATAAAAATACCCTTTAATAAAATCTGACAATGTGCACTTTAACCACATGTGATTTTTTCTATTACAAATCTCAAATTGTGGAGTACAGAGGCAAATAAATAAATGATGGGTCTTTGTCTCAAACATTATGGGGGACACTGTATAATGCAAGTGTCATGGGTTCCAGACGGTGGTAAAATTCCAGTGGAGCTCTGTGGCTGGGCCTACTCAGGAAGGTGCAAGATCGATCACAGGAGGCTTCCCCACTCTACGCACGTTCATGAGCTCCACCAAAACCCACTGCAAGTCCTTCTCTGCCATCACTCCAGTGCTCACCAAGATCTGATCCTGAAACATGAGACCGCAGATGCTGGCATCAAGAGCAACAGTCTGCTGGAGGACCTCAGTGGGTTAAGCAGGATTAGTACGTTGGGAGAGCACAGGAATGGTTAAAGTTTCATGTCAAAACCATGAATCAGGATCAGATAGCTCTCATTCATGTATCACCAATTTTCACTAGCCCTACACTCTCTATGCTCTTCCATTTCTACTGTATCTCTTTTTATTTCTGCCATAATTGAAGCTCTTTGGTCCCCAAACTAGAATAACATCCTAAAATCTCTCACCTCTTTCTTTCCCTCCAAGATGCTCCTTTGATCAAACTTTCGACCACGTATCCTAACACCACCAACATGGTTCAATCTGACACTAGTAAGTCTCCGTCAAGGACTTTGAACAGTACAAAAAAGGACACAAAATACTGGAGTAATTCAGTGGGTCAGGCAGCATCTCTGGAGAACCTGGATAGGTGATGTTTTGGGTCGAGACAGTTCTTCAGATTGATTGGGGGGGGGGGGGCAGAAAGAGAAGAAAGCTGGAAAAGGGGAGGGGTAGGACAAAGCACAGCAATGATAGATGGACAGAAGGGGGGCTGAGGGGTTGATAGGCAGATGGTTGGAACAAAAGCCAGGTATAAGAGCAGAAGGTGCGAGACAGGTTTCAAGAGTTGTGGATTGTGAAACCAGAGGGCGGAAAATAGTGGGATGTGGGGAGAAACACCTGGGAGTCCAGGTGGGGCACAGAGGAAGAAATGGGGAGTGTGGGAGGGGGGGGGGGGGGGGGATAGGATGGAGGGATGAGGGATAGTTAGAGGTTACCTAAAATTGGAGAATTCAATGTTCAAACTGGTGGGTTGAAGCTGCCCAGGCACAAGATATGTGCTATTCCTCAAGTTTGCATGTGGCCTGGCTCTGGCAATGGAGGAGGCCCAGGACAGAAAGGTCAATGTGTGGGAATGGAAGTTAAAATGGTTACCAACTGCGAGATCCAGAATGCCTTGGCAGATGATCAGAATGGTCATCAGAGGGACTTTCAATGCAGAGACATAGTGGTGATAAAGTAAACAAAATAAGGGGCACAGCACCAACTGCTGTGAAAAGAGCTCAAGAGCTCTTGAAAGAAAAGGCTGCTGGAGGCCCTGCGGCAGCCAGAGACATTGATTGGATCGGGTGTTACTGTAGGCCTCACGGAGACCAAGGGGCTAATCGGACATGGCATGCAGCAGCAGAGGACATCGACCACATCGCCCAGCCATGTTGACCCTGCAACCTCCACCCAATGATGCCACCAGGACAACAGGCCTTTAAGGCCAAGCCAAGACTACATTTTTAAGGACTTTGTATCAATAAAGTACCTTAAAAAACTGCAGATGGAAGAAACCTGAAATAAAAATAGAAACACTTAATAGTCAGGCAGTGTCTGCAGAAAGGGAAACAAGTCTGATGAAAGGTTTTAAAATATTAAGTGTTTCTCTTTCCATAGATGCTGCCTGGCCTGTCAGGTATTCCCAGCATTTTCTGTCTGCTCCATTAGTTCTCTTTGTAAAACTGGTGGGTTCTGAATCTGTGGAATTCTCTGCCACAGAAGACAGTGGAGGCCAATTCACTGGACGTTTTCAAGAGTTAGATTTTGCTCTGAGGGCTAAAGGAATCAAGGGATATGGGGAAAAATCAGGAATGGGGTACTGATTTTAGATGATCAGCCATATTCATATTGAATGGCGGTGCTGGCTCGAAGGACCAAATGGTCTACTCCTGCACCTATTTTTCTGTTTCCAGCACAAAATTCCTCTCCCGTGTTTCATATTTTGCAATTACTCCAAACAATCCGTACACCACAGAATCCCGACAGTCTTTGAAAGGACAGGTGCTAATGATGATCCATAATTAAGGCACCATCAATCATTCCACTTCAGTGTGAACATTCACAATCTGTTTACCTCTGTGAAATCATTTCCACTCATATGATGGATTAGTTCTTCAGGCAAAGCAAATGCAGCAGTCAATCCGTGTGACCTCTACACTCTGCATAATGCAGATATAATTGCTCACATCCATTTGATTGGAACACAGGTATAAACACGTTGTGTCAATGAAATGCTGCATATGCTTGGCATAATCCATGGTAATTCATCTGCAAAACACTTTTTTTTCTTAAAAAAAAGACACACTTTATTTATCGCTGCAAATTTAAGAACTTACTCTTTGCAGATGAGAACTGTATTGCTTCGGCAAAGGTAGCCTGTGTACTTGGCTCCTGCTAAATAGCCCATCAGCTTCAAATCATCCCGATCACCATGCATAAATCCAGTGACGGATATCATCTGTAGTTATAGAAATAAAAATTACCGCACGATTCTAATAAATTGAACTTCATCCAAGCCACTGGATTAAAAAAAGGAGATAAGTAATCATCAAGCCAACTGTTCTACATCCAGTACATCTATTTATAGCTCTGGATTCTCTTGATTAACTAACAAAATAATCTCTCCCTGATTATTTGGGCACAACATTGCAGAAATGGGATCAAATGGAGAATGATTTTATCTGGTTATTGCACACTCTGCTAATCTTAGCTTAAAGTTGTGCTCGTCACAATGTCATTCGCCTGTTCAGCGCTTCTTTCTAGAGGACATGTTACTCTCAGTTACAGTTAATCATTCATAAAACTGGAACAATTGTACAAAATTCATGGATCACAACAGTGACCACGTCAGAAACCTTGACCGCATCTCCTAAAACCCCGAAGAACAAAGAAGCTCAAAAATGTTAGGGAATGTGTAGGAAGCAACTGCAGATGCTGGTTTTACCCCAAAGATAGACACAAAATGCTGGAGTAACTCAGCGGGTCAGGCAGCATCTCTGGAGAAAACAAACAGTGGCTTCTTCTGAACGGTCATGACCCGAAATGTCACCTATTCCTCTTCTCAAAATTGCTAGGATACACGAGGCTACCATTGATTCGGGGTCCATGTTGGGTCCTGCACAGTTCAGTTACCTCCCTTCACTTTTCCATCTAGACCCGTGAAGTAACTTTCCTCAGTCGACTAGTCATTTTCTTTTTGAAAGCAGAGTTTCAGTTCATCACTACTCTCTGCAAAGATGATTCCCTCCGTCTCCATATATCTTTTGCACTCTCCTTCATATATGTTCGGCATTTGGAGTATTGTGTGCAGTACTGGTCTTTGGAGAGGGTGCAGAAGAGGATTACCAAATAGCTGCCTGGAGTAGAGAGTATTAGGGATCAGAAGTTACATCCAAACTTGGATTATGTCCTCTGGAATGCTGGAGGTTAGGATCGAGGCATCTAAAATGGAGATAGACACAAAAATGCTGGAATAACTCAGTGGGACAGGCAGCATCTCTGGATAGAAGAAATGGGTGACGTTTCGGGTCGGGACCCTTCTTCAGACTGTTTGGTTTGGTTGCGATTAGTTTGTGGTCAGTGGATCGTTACCCTCGTCCCATTCTTAAAAGGCAAGGATGTTAATAATGATCCCAATTGTTGCCATTTAAGAGGCTGTTAGACAGATCCATGGGAATGATATGGAAGCCAATTAGTAATTTTATGCCTCATCTGGATTTTCGCACCCCGACAGTTTGCTGGTATGTGCTGCACCCATATTTAAACCACTAGGAGATTTCACAAACACACCAGAAAAACAAAGGCTCATATTAACAAGACTGCAATTCACAACGGCTGTAAAACCTGGCCAGTGGGAGAACAGGGCGGAAGGTTTGTGTGATAGGAAGTAACAATAGAAAAACACTCCATAGTGACTGACATGGGTGTGCGCTGAAATTAGCCGTTTGCCCCAACCTACCCAAAGGGAATGTGAATTAGCTAAAGCTAGTATTAACAATCTTCAGCAACACCAGGGCTGCTTCCAACAGTGGCACTGTACATTATTTAATACATTAACATTAATAGCAGCAGCAGTAGTGTAAACAAGAAGCCTTGACAAACTTAAAACCAAAAGGGTCTTTTAAAGACAAACAAAATATCCTGGTCCTCCCTGAATCACAAATGGTTGGCTTATATACAGTCCATACAGAGTTCGATTTTGGTCTGACTCACTTTAAAAGTGAATACCTTAACTGTTGATGAATTAGAATTTTTAATAACTTGTCCAACTTTTGGGATGTGGACATTGCTGACAAGACCTGCCTTTATTTGCCATTCCTAGTTGCCCCTGTGAAGATAGAGTCACAGAACCGTATAGCAGGGAAACGGGGCCACTTGTCCATGGTGAAGAACACCTAGGCAATGTTGTTGGGGAGGCAGTTTCAGCTACGGTGAAGGTGTGACAACATATATTCAAGTCAAGATGATGTGTTCGGGTTATGAACAATTCACAGGAACTGAACCCTGCCATAACTCAGGAAAGACCTGTAGCTGCTAGCGATCCAAGGACATGAAAAATGTGCTGGCAGCGTTTGTGAGAAGAACAGAGAGTTCAGTTTTGGGTCTGGACATTTAATTAAAAGCCTTTGTCAGAAGAGCAGAGTCCACAACATCAATCCCATACAGGAGTGCAATGAATTATAAAGCACAATCTTGTGCACTGACGTGATCTGCAGCCACATGTCATCTTCCCTAATTCTCAAAGACATTCAGGTGTGCAATTCAGATTTTGTTGAAATATTGAGCGATTGCAGTGTGAGCCTGCAACTTGAGACGCTTTCCCAGGGCAGAATATCATCTCGTTAAATCTGTGCATTAAATGCAACAGTTGCATTTAACCATTTTATTTATAGCAGTTTCTCAATAAAGGCTGTGGACGAAGGTCATCTTTTAACCAAACCCAACCAATAACAACAGACTCAAAAGAATGTCATTCATCTCCAAGACATTATTAGGGAGGTCATGAAAATAAGCCCTGAAGTGTAGCTGTTGGTTGATTTAAACATCACCTTAACCATTACTTCAGAAGATGCACTTGCACCAACGACACTGTTAAAAATAGGAACCCAAGATTAAATACAACTTAAAATGCCAGTTTCAGCCACCATTATGCTCTTACTTTATCTTTAACGGTAGTCATTTAGAATATATTAAATTGCCATCACAGAATCTGAATAATGGACTTTCCAATTGACTTAATAAAACAACTCAATCCAAGCAATTGTCAGAGAAAGCAGATACGATCTGGGTTCAAGCGGCAGTGGCAGCATTAATAAATCTCGTACATTGATGGGGGGAAGCAGAGAAGAAAACTTTATAACCACTTTAAATAAAACATTTTAATAACTAGCACAGTGGCACAGCGGTAGAGTTGCTGCCTTACAGCGTCAGAGATCTGGGTTCGGTCCTAACTATGGGTGCTGTCTGTACGGAGTTTCTATGTTCTTCCTGTGACTGCGTGGGTATCCTCCGGGTGCTTCAGTTTCCTCCCAGATTCCAAAGGTCTCCAAGCTTGTAGGTTAATTGGCTTCTGTAAGATCTCCCCAGTGTGCAAGATAGAATTAGTGTGTGTATGATCGCTGGTCGGCAAGGACTCGTTGGGCTGAAGGGCCTGTTTCCATACTGTATCTCTAAATGAAACATTTCCTGCACTCTCAGGCTGGGTCCGACCGGTATTAAGCTAATTCCTTATTTGTATTCATTTCGGTTTATTTAAATTCAGTTTGAGTTTTACAATCACTTTAACTTGTCAGAAAAACAAAGTTCTTTCAAGTACGAGACAAAAACTAATTGTGCAATTCTTATGTGACATACAAAGACTCACTTGAATAATCTTACATCCAAACAGACCTCATCTTTCACATGCCACCTTCCCATTAGACTCATGTGCTGAAATACTCGCTTTAGGTGCCTAAAACCATTACAAATCAGAATAAGAAAATCACTTTGGGTATTTTATTCGCCCATATTATCATCAACTCTCCTTTCAATTCCGCACTTCTACTATTCACCTGTATATCGTGAGTAATGTACATTGTAGCCTATTAGCTTCCCAGTCCGTACATCTTAGAACATAGAAGGAAATTGCCCAACTGGGGAAAACCCACATGGACACAGGGAGAAGGTGCAAAGTCCAAACACACAGCACCCAAGATTAGAATTGAACCCAGGTCTCTGACATTGAGAGAAGGAGTTTCTACTGGCTGTGGACATTTATACGGAAATTGTATTGGTAGGAAGGAGTGTTGACAGGAAAAGAGAGCTATCTCATGCAAGTTGGTCAAAGGCATAAGTGCAATACTGGCAAGATCTGGGATAACATCCAAAAGACTTAGCTTTTAAGACAATGGTTAGAGTAAGTTGTTTGAAGGAAAAGGAATGTCAGGAAAGTGGGATGTTTTTAAAAGTGTGCTGACAAGAGCTCAGAACATGCACGCCTCTGTTAGAGTGAAGGGCAAGGCAGGCAAACGTAAGGAAGCTTGGATGACGAGGGAAATTGAGGCTTTGGTCACGAGCAGGTAGGAGGCATGGGACAGGTATAGGCAGCTGGAATCAAGTGTATCCCTGGAAGAGTTTGGAGCAAACTAATAAAGGAAATCAGAAGGCAAAAGGGGGACAGGAGATAGCTCTGACAAATAGCATTAAGGACAACCCCAAGAGATTTTTAAGTACATAAAGGTAAAAAGGGTAACCAGAGAGAAAGTGGGACCCCAGGAATTAAAGCAGTCAACTCTGTGTGGAGCCGCAGGAGATGGGCAAGGTCCTCAAAGAGTATTTCACCTCTGTTTTTTCCATAAAGATAGGAGAACTGAGGAACTTGGGACAGTCAATGGAAGTGGCTTGAGAACATTCAGTTTTACGGTCGAAGAGGTGCTGAAGATCCTGACCCTTATGAAGATAGACAAATTTCCGAGGCTGAATGAGATCTACCCAAGCACAATGTGGGGAAACTAGCGAGGAAATTGCAGAAGCCCTGGCTGAAATTTACAAATCGTCTTTAAATATAGTCAAGGTGCCAGAAGACTGGAGGGTGGCAAACGTAGTGCCTCTATTCAAGAAGTGCTGCAGGGAAAGGGCTGGAAACTATAGGCCAGTGAGCTTAACATCTATCGTCAGAAAATTAATGGAGAGTATTCTGAGGGATAGGATATACATGCATTTAGATGGACAAGGGCTGATTAGAGATAGTCAGCATGGTTTTGTACGTGGGAGGTCGTATCTCACGAATCTGACTTGAGTTTTTTGAAGATGTGACCAAAAAGGGCGATGAGGGTAGAGCTGTAGATGTTGTATACGGATTTCAGTAAAGTATGCAACAAGGTTCCCATGGTAGGCTGTGCTGGAAGGTTAGATCGCAAGGGGTCCTAGGAGAGATAGCTGAATGGATAGAAAATTGTCTTTATGGAAGAAAGCGGAGGTTGATGGCAGAAGGTTGCTTCTCGGACTGGAGGCGTGTGACTAGTGGTGTGCTTCAGGGTTCGGTGCTGGGCCCATTACTGTATGTCGCTTAAATCAATGATTTGGATGAGAATGTGCGTTACAAGATTAGCAAAATATTTGCTGATGATACAAAAGTGGGTGGTATCATAGTGAAGATGGTTGTCAAAAATTGCAGCAGGACCTTGAGCCAGGTGGGCTGAGGAATGGTTGATGGAATTTAATACAGAGAAATGTGAGGTGTTACATTTTGAAAAGTCTAACATGGGCAGGACCTACACAGTGAATGAATGAATGAATGAATAAGTTTATTGGCCAAGTATGCATATACAAGGAATGTGCCTTGGTGCTCCGCTCACAAATGACAACACATACAGTTAACAATTAAGAATAAAGCATAACCACATCAAAACAATAAGGATACAACATTACGGTCTAAACATGTGGGTGAAAATAAACCAGAGCAAAAAAAGAGACCACAAGACTTTGGTTATTGAGTAGAACTATCACTCGTGGAAAAAAGCTGTTTTTATGTCTGGCTGTGGCTGCTTTGACAGTCCGGAGTCGCCTTCCAGAGGGAAGTGCTTCGAAGAGTTTGTGGCCAGGGTGAGAGGGGTCAGAGATGATCTTGCCCGCTTGCTTCCTAGCCCTTGCAGTGTACAGTTCGTCAATGGGGGGGAAGGTTGTAGCCAACAACCTTCTCAGCCGATCGAACGATCCGTTGCAGCCTCCGGATGTCGTGCTTGCCAAACCAGACTTTGATGGAGAAGGTGAGGACGGACTCAATGATAGCAGTATAGAATTGGACCATCATTGCATGTGGCAGATTGTGTTTCTTCAGTTGTCGCAGGAAGTACATCCTCTATTGGGCCTTTTTGACTGTGGAGTCGATGGTGGCCCCCCCATTTAAGGTCCCTGGGGATGATGGTTCCAAGGAACTTAAATGACTCCACAGATGTGACTATGGTGTTGTTGATGGTGAGTGGGGGGAGGGGAGGGGGATCTCTTTGAAAGTCTACAGTTAGTTCCACTGTCTTGAGAGCATTGAGCAATGGTAGGACTCTGGGAGGTGGGGAAGTATATGGTAGAGCAGAGGGATCTAGGTGTGCAGGTACATAGTTCCTTGAAGGTGGCATCACAGATAGATGATGTGGTCAAAAAGTCTTTTGGCACATTGGCCTTCATCATTCAGCATTGAGTATAGAAGTTGGGAGGTCATGTTGTAAGACATTGGTGAGGCCGCGTTCAGTTTTGGTCATGTTATAGGAAAGATGTTATTAAGTTTGAAAGAGTGCAGAGAAGATTTACAAGGATGTTGCCAGGACTCGAGAGTCAGAGTTATAGGGAGAGGTTGAGCAGGCTGGGATTCTATTCCCTGGAGCGCAGGAGGATGAGATGTGATCTTATATAGGTACATAAAATCATGAGAGGATTGGATCGTGTAGACGCATAATGTCTCTTGCCCAGACTAGGGGAATCGAGAACTAGAGGGCATAGGTTTAAGGTGAAGGGGACATAGGGTGGTGGGTGTATGGAACGAGCTGCTGGAGGAGGTAGTTGAGGCAGGTACTATTGCAAAGTTTAAGAAGCAATTAGACAGGTACATAGATAGGACAGGTTTAGAGGGAAATGGGCCAAATGCAGGCAAGTGGGACTAGTGTAGATGGAACATGTTGGTTGGTGTGGGCAAGTTGGGACAAAGGACGTGTTTCCACACTGTATGATTCTATGACAAATTCACATAAGCCTAGCACTGAGGGTGGTGACCAATGAAAAGCATAAGGAGTTTCAAATTGATGGGCGTCATGATTGAGAGACAACCCAGTGTCAAAGTACAGTTTAAGGCAAAGATTGCACAGTGCAGACACACTACAGCAGGACTTTGATTATCATTGCCAAGGGACCTGCAGAGGGAACAGGATTATTTAAAAAAAAATCAAAACCCAAGAATAGCATAATAAGAAACAGAAGGTAATAAAGCAGAGATTTTAACTTCTATTCTCTCAAGTCAATGCATAGACTTGATTGTTCTGCACAACTGTAGCAAACAACATTACAAAAACTGAATAAAAATGTGAATTGATTTGATAAGGCAGTCTTCCCTACTTCCCGATTTGGTAGATTTAGGATGAATATTTTGCAGGTATTCTCATGGGTAATGTAAAAGATGGCCTAAAAAGGATTTATTTGGATCAGTTCAAATTTCACAAAATTCCAAATTGCTGTTAACTTGTGATTATTTTTTAAAATAAAAGTCTCAAAAGGTCTAGGAATAATTAAGGACGAGCTATAAATGTCAGTGACATCCAAATCCTAGAAAATGAACACGTATTGAAGCTATTGGTCAGATTTCCATTTCTGCTTTCTTGGCAAAGTGTGTTTTTAATATATAATTCAACCAAACATCTAGCAGGATAATCTGTAAATAAAATATACCACAAATACTTCACCCTTCTGCATTACTGTGCACTATGTTGCTTGTTGGCAAGGCAGTACAGTGACGACTACTCAGAATTGTTATAGAAGTTCATTAATCGATAATCTCATTAAACCCAATGTGAAATTCCTGTGGCTGGTTACTCACATGTTGAGAGCAGGGTTTCCCACCTGGTGGGAAAGCTACAGGAAAATGTAATCCCCTGTGGGGTGGAACTATTTTCTTCTTCTTCAAGATTGTGTTCAGCCAGTGTGCGGTGACGCATCGCTTTCCGTCTCTCAAGGCCTGGCAACAAAGAGATGGCGACAACATGAACATGTGGCAGTAATGACAATAGACAATAGACAATAGGAAGTGTGAGTAGTAATTATTTTTTTTAAACAAGCACTTTGAAACTTTTCCAATAGGAGATTAGAAAAATCAAATTTGCAACGGTAAACAAAGTCCTGTGCAACACAAAGTTAAAACAAATATAAAGTGTTTTAATTCCACAATGCAGTATTTAAATTCAGTAATGCTTACACTTGAACCAGTTCTGCAGCAAATGAACATAATGGTACATTAATCTTAAAAAGGAAATGGTGCTGGGGAAAGTTGTTGAAACTACTGGCCAAAACTACTGCGCCATGCATGAAAAACCTGCAAACTCATCACTGCTGCCAGTGTGCACTGTCGCATCTGAAACAATCTCATCATTCTGGAGGGATTTATTCAGGTTTAACCAACTTGAAAAGGCATTATTTTGGAGCAAGAAAATGCATTATTTTGGAGAACCCAGAGAAACAAAAGCCAGCAAAATATGAGAACTATGGTTAGACCATTGGGCCTCTTGAACAGGCTTCTTCATTCAAAAATCTTTGCCGATTTACCTCATCACTATTTTCCCACACCATCTCATACATTGGTTCCTGTTGAAGGAGTGCTACATTCTGCAGTGAAACAGGCAAAACAATCCATCTGACAATGCCTTATTAATTGGCAATACCTTTTTCAACCCCCTTCTTTTAACCCCATTATAATTTGATAATTTATGCCTAACTGCATAATTCAGATGACCTCTTCAAGTTACTTTAAGACATGAAATTTCCATTCTCCTAGTCTTAATGTTTAATCAAAATTATTGGATGAATATATATTTTTCCAAACGTGTAAAATATTGTGAATTGATAGGCCATTTAATTTCCTCACTGAAAAATAATTTTATTTTGAGAATGCAATGCACCAGGAGGCCGCAGGGAAGCAGGGACCGAGCCTGGCTGGCCGGAGCCCGTGTCTGACGGGCCGGAGCTGGAGCCTCACTGGCCGGAGCCGGAGCCTGGGTCAGCAGAGCCCCACGCACTCCAGCCCCTGGACCGACAGAGCCGGCGGGTGGGGCATGGGTCGTTACTACGGAGACGCCAGGAGGGGACCCAGTGGCGACAGTGGAGAGGTTGGTGCGGCGGTCGATGTGGGCGCCGACCGACGGACAAGGACGGACCACGTGGGAATGAGGACACCGCCGCTGGGGAGAGGAACAAAGCATGGGGGAACCAACGTGTGGGAGGGGGGAAAGAACAATGGAGGGCCCAGCCTGGGGGGACCGCCGTGAGGGGGGAGAACAAAGGAGGACCTGGCGCGGGGTACTTTGCCCTTTATGTGGCAACTATTGCATACCCTGGGTATGCAAGCGAAGAATTTCACTGTAATGTCACATGTAACAATAAAGCATTATTTCTCACACATTTTACACCATTATTTAACACTGCTATGGAAAGTAGGCATTGGAATTGTGCATCAAGCAGCATTAACTAGCCTTCAAGCATGAGTGACAGGGATGCTAAATTTCAAGTGTTTGGGTAGGCTGCTGGAGGCTGGTAGAAACTCTTCTATATCTAATGTTCTGACCAAATACACAGGCTCGTGCAAAACATCCTAGAAAAGAAACTGTGAAGGACATGGAGTGCCAAGGATAGGACAGCAAAAGCAGTGAGAGGACTAGGAACCGAGGGGCTGCAATGTAATGTTGGTTGTATACGGGATGAGGGAAATGTATTGTCTATTGTGTAGATAGACCGTGTACAGCTGCTTCAAATTCTGAAGATGTCATTATAGCTCCTGTGACCATTCTCTCAATGGCACAAAACTAATGAGCTGCAGTCAAGCTTCAGATCCGATCTTTTATCAGATGTATCCTTTGCCATACTGACTGTCACCCACCAGAGAGCAAGCTAAAAAGGTTAATTATATCCCAGAAAGGTTACCTCTGTCCCAAAGTAATGAAATCCGACAAACACAGCCGACGATGTGGTCTGCTCTTCAGGATATCTTATCATTGTCAGCACTTGCACCCCATTCTACATGCATTTCTAAGTACATCACTCAACTACAGTACTGACGCAGCAGGTCCCTGCCCGGGTCTATACCCTGTGTGTCCCCTTCCAACTTTGCTTCCCTCCACCAACACAACTTAACTTCTCACTTAATTTCTTACAACCTTCTCACTGAACTTCCTTCGCAAGATGTGGCTACAGTTGACAATCCAATCATTTCATTGTTGATCCCCAACAGCTCTGCGAGAGGTGTGCGTTAAAAGTTAAATATTTAAAGACCCGTCCTGAGAACCTGACACAACGCTGCACCTGTATCCACGGTAATAGTCGCAGACGCCAGATCAACCTTCCTGGGGGCGAATCTGCCGAAGGGCGACTGGCATCGATAGAGAGCCTAGTCACGCCCTCAGTACCTGCTTGTACCAGCTGGCAGGAGTTTTTGCAGGCATCTTTAACCTCTCCCTACTCCAACCAAAAGTTCCCACTAGCTTTGAGAATACCATTATCATCCCAGTGCCAAAGAAAAACACGATGGGGTGCTTAATGACTGTGATCCAGTAGCTTTGACATTCACTATCATGAAATGCTTTGAGAGACTGGTCAAAGTGCACATCAACTCCAGCCTTGCAGACAAGCTCGATCCACTGTAGTTCGCCTACTGCCTAAAACGTATCATCATCGGCAGACACCATCTCCCTGCACACATCCCTGGAATATCTGGATAACAAGGAGACCCGCGTCAGACTCCCGTTTATTGAAAAAAGGGCCTAAAGTGCTGAAGTAACTCAGCGGGTCAGGCATTATTTCGGGAGAAAATGGATAGGCGGTGTTTCAGGTTGGGACCCTTCTTTATACTGAATGTGGGGTGTGGGGGGGGGGTGAAGATAGATGGGAGAGAGGCGAGGCAGGACAAAGCTTGGCAGGACTTATTGTCTGCCACGCTTTGCCCTGCCTCTCCTCTCTCCCAGCTTTCTTCCCACTCCCCACAATCAGTCATGGAAAGTCTCCTCGCAGGATACCCCTCTTGGTGCGGCACCTGCACTGCCCAAGACAGCAAGAAATTGCAATGTTGTGAATGCAGTCCAGTCCAATACACAGACCAGCACTTCCCACCGACACTTCACGCTGCCTCAGGATAGTAACCAACATAATCAAGAACCACTCACATCTTGGATATTATCTCTCCTTCGCTCTCTTATCGCAACTTGTTCCATGTATGCACCAGCCTCTGTGTGGAAAAAGTTGCCCCTCAGATCCCTTGTAAATCTTTTCCCTCTCAGCTTAAACTTATATCCACTAGTTTCAGACTCCCCTACCCTGGAGAAAATACTGTGGCTGTTTACCTTATCTCTGATCTCCATGGCGATTTGTACCTCTATAAGGTCCCCCCCTGCCTCCTATTCCAGGGAAAAGAATTCCAGCCTATCCAGCCTTTCTGTATAACTCAAATCCGTCAGACCCTGTAACAACCCAGTAAATCCCTTTGCACCCTTTCCACTTAAATCAAGAGTCAAGAGTTTTTTAATTGTCATAGGTCCCAGATAGAACAATGAAATTCTTTCTTGCAGCAGCACAACATTGTACATGTCAACATTGTACTCTGTAAACAATATAATAAACAAGAAAAAAAGTTCAGTGTGTGTATCCACATTAAAAAAAAACCAATAATAGTGCAAAAAGACAAAACCAATGCCCCCAAGTCTGTGTAGTTCAGAGCTTATTTGGAGGTTGTAGTGTTTTGGAGGTTGTAGTGTTTAATAGCTTGATGGCTGTCGGGAAGATGCTGTTCCTGAACCTGGACGTTAAACAGTTTTCAGGCTCCTCTATATTCTGCCCAATGACAGGACCAGAATGAGTGTGTGACCAGGGTGGTGTGAGTCTCTGATGATGTTGGCTGCCTTTTTGAGGCAGCGACTCCCATAAATCCTTTCGACGGTAGGGAAGTCAGAACCCATGATGGACTGGACAGTGTTCACCTCCTTTTGCAGCCTTCTTCGCTCCTGGATGTTCAAGCTGCCGAACCAGGAGATGATGCAACCAGTCAACACGCTCTCTACTGTACACCTGTAGAAGTTCAATGGAGTCCTCTCTGACGTACCGAATCTCCACAATCCTCTCAGGAAGCAGAGGCGCTGATGGGCTTTCTTTATAATTCCATCTGTGCTGGGGCCAGGAAAAGTCTTCAGAGAATGCACACCCAGGAATTTGAAGCTTTCGACTCTCTCCACCATTGTCCCGTCGATATAGATAGGTTTGTGGGTCCTCATCCTTCCTCCTCCAAAGTCCACAATCAGACATCCCAACATTTGATTTTACAAATTCATAATTTTGATGTCCAAAATCCAGAATTTTACACCAAAATTCATAATATGGCGCGTAATGCAACTTTTCAGCAAAAAAAAAGTATGCACGCCAAATGTGCGTACGTGTTGCGCTACATACACGTGTGAAAAACGACTATTATTTCCAAAAGTCTGTAGTTCTTGGACTTCATGTACAATGTCAGGCCTATCATGAGTATATTTTGCTATTTATAGAAAGGTTTTACAACACAAAGAAAAAATTGTTTTGTTTTGTTTTGTTTTGTTTTTTCTACTTTGCTTTTTTCTTACACATCCCAATTCTCTTGGTATTGAATAAAAGAACAATGGTCATAAAATGTATGACTAAGTTATAAGAGTTGCATTTACAACTGCACATACCTAATTTCATTGAAGACATACTTGCTCCAGTGGTCTTCAACAGCAAATCACAACGGTCCATGTCCCTCCCACACCCCTCCCCCCCACTCCTCCCTCCCCACCCCCACTCCCCCCGACCCCCACTCCTCCCACTCCTCCTCCCCTGCCCCCCTACCCCGCACCCGACCCCCCCCTCCCCTTCCCATTCACCCACCCGATCCCCTCTCAACATCAGCGGGCCTCACACTACGCGGCGAGGGCCGGCCCGCCGAGCCGAGGCCGGGCGAGTGGCGAGGCATGTGTTTTGCGGAAAAATGTGAGGTGAAATCGGAATGGTGGAAATGAAATAAGAAAGCGGAAACTTTCCGCCAAATACGGAAAGGTTGGGAGGTCTGCACAATCATTTCCTTGGTCTTACTGACATTGAGAGCCAGGTTGTTGTGCTGGCAGCATTTGTTCAGTCGATCGATCTCACTTCTATACTCTGACTCATCATCATCTGTAAATCGTCCAACAATGATTCGTCCAACAACGACCCAACAACGGGTCAGTGAACTTGAAGTTGGAGTTCGTACTGTGTCTGGCTTAACAGTCATGAATAATATGAAAGAAATTACATACTTTCTGCAGCAGGGTAACCAGACCTTGTCACAGGACCCCAATTGTGGCCTTGCGAACATCTTGTACAACTGTAACATGACATTTCAACTCCTGTTCTCAATACTCAGACTGATGAAGGTAAGCATGCTAAATGCCTTCTTCACCACCCTGTCCACTTGGTCACCATCTTCTCGGTACTATGTACTGTTCACTGTTCTACACTTTGTTTTAGATTTAGAGATACAGCGCGGAAACAGGCCCTTCGGCCCACCAAGTCCGCGCCGCCCAGCGATCCCCGCACATTAACACTATCCTACACACACTAGGGACAATTTTTTAAAATTTTACCCAGTCAATTAACCTACATACCTGTACGTCTTTGGAGTGTGGGAGGAAACCGAAGATCTCGGAGAAAACCCAGGCAGGTCACGGGGAGAACGTACAAACTCCGTACAGACGGCGCCCGTAGTCAGGATCGAACCCGAGTCTCAGGCGCTGAATTCACTGTAAGGCAGCAACTCTACCGCTGCGCCACTGGCCCTACCAGTAATCGTGCAAGTCCAGCCCTGGTTGTCCTACAATGCAATGCGTGCCTATCAAATTTTCTTATGAATGCAGCAACTGAATTTGTTTTCAGCAAAATAAATTCCAGATGATAATTACTTGCTGTAGAGTGAAAAATAGATTTTCCTCAGGTCACCACTGCCAGTCATATTAAATCTGTGCCCTCTGGTTCTCAACCTTGTCAATATGAATAATTTCTTTTCACTCAAAGTCAGAACACCTGAGTTTGAAGATGGCAAGGCAATCTCCCCTCAGCCATTTCGATTCCAAAGAGAATAATCCCAAATTCTCAAATCTATCCATAAAATTGAAGACTCTCACCTCTAGTATTGTTGTAGAAATCATTTTAACACTCTGTCTGGAGCCTAAGTATCTCTTCTACTGTGCAACGTCATTAAGCTAGACGTTGCACTTTAGTTATGATCATACCAGCATTTTACGGAGGTTCAATATACCTGTATCAGTTTCTCCTTATAACACTGAATTATTTGAATATTCCCTTTTTTTTAAATGGCTGTCTTGTTGCCCTTGAAGTTCCACATACACATGCCTTTGCTCCTGCACTCATATCAGAAATGAAACTGTTCATATTAGATCACTTTTTCTATCTCACCTCCTCATATTTATCAAAGTTAATTCATTTGCTGCTTTACATATGCAGTCAGGAAGTTTATTGAAGCCTTTTGTTCACAGCTTCTCTCAGGATCAATAATACCCCAAAAGAAACACTGCAAAAAAAGGACGTGTGCAAAACATAATTAGAAAATCTATTCTGTTGCATTGTCCATTCACTCAGTTACATGATCCATAATGTGACCATACTAATATTTCTACCATTCTGTTTCTTGAACACTTGTTCATATTAATATTGTCCAATTTTGAGTACTACTTTAAATAATTCATTAGGTGAGAAGGGCAAGATTTAATAAGAACCTGAGGTGCAACCTTTTCACTCAAGAGTGGTGGATAGATGGAATGAGCTGCCAGACAAAGTAGTAGAGGTAGATAGTATAACAGTATTTAAAAGACACTAGCAGAGGAGCATGGATAGGAACGGGTTACAGAGATATGGGCCAAACACAGGCAAATAGGACTTGCTTAGATGGGGCATTTTGGCTGGCATGGATGTGTTGGGTTGAAGGGCCTATTTCCATGCTGTATGACTATCTGTGGGTTGATTAAGCAGAATGTTCCATTTTGAAATAGAGGTCAACCAAACAATAATTTGAACGTCTACATTCTTAAATTGCATCGTTGTAGTAAATACACCATGATCTTTTATATAAACAATGCTAACCTAACACATCAATTTTAGCACTTATCATAATTGTGTCTTCTACTGATACTGCTCTAATATGTTAAATGCATTAATAAATAAATAATGAGTAGAATTTCCAAATCTCGAACAGCCATTTGGTCCAAATAATGAGAAGAATTTCCAAATCTCAAAAAAAATACAGTGAGTCTACTGATAGTCATTCACATCTAAAGATTGCATGAAACAATGTTCATTTTGATCCTGCAACCTCAGTAAGAACATTGCCAAAGTAGAAAGGAGTGTGAAGATTAGACGAGCAATGACCTTACTGCGCGGTGGAGCACTCTCAAGGGACTGTACAATCTGCACCTTTTCTTAGGTGCTTTTATGCAACACATTGGAAAGCTGCCACCTTCAAAGGAAAGTGCTCTCTGCGGAGTTTTAATATATCATAGAGGAGAGGCGCATTAACACCAGCGTTCTACATTCTCATCAATCTAACGACTCAAAATATCAGTAGTGAGATCAATCTCTCCAAAAACAATTAACAAACCATTAAAACATACTGTATATACATAAGGTAGGGAGAAAAGGTAATTAAATTTACATGCTTACCTGGGCATACATATTGCTGACTTGACTTTCACACAAAAGGTGAGTGCACCGACTAGTCAGAGTGGGATCTACAATCCCACCGTGTACCTGGATGATCTGAATAAGAATCCACAAGTCAGCTAAAACAATATTACAACCAAAATATTACATATTTACAAACAATAAAATTAATGTACTCCCCATTTCCTTTCAGAGGTTCATATTAAATCTGCATTTCTTGTAAGGCTTCTCCTCAGGAACAGAAGTATAATGAATTTCCACAATGCATTTAAATGGCTCAAGGCAGCCCACCTTCTCACAGCACGGAGTACATATAATATTCTTATAGCAATCCTGACAAATTATTTCTGCAGCAAAATTCAACCAGAAACCGTCCTGCTGTGTGATGTAGTCCTGCATGCAAGGCTAGAAGGAGTTCTGAATAAACCTGTAGGTTCATTTCGCATTCTTTATTTATTTTTTTAATTCACTTTTTTCAAAAGAGACTGTGGGCTTTGACTTCACAACTCCATCAGCAATACCAATCTTTCAGCAGTTCATTTGGTACCTCTCCCATCACCAAAGATGTAGACATAAGGCTGGTTTTCAAACAAAGCACTGAAGTAACTCAGCAGTTCAGACAGCATCTCTGGAGGACATGGACAGGAAACATCACATATCATGTTCTCCAGAGAAGCCCTGACCCGTAGAGTTACGTCACCACTTTGTGTTTTTTATTTCATTTCCAAACATTGTGGATTTGAGTCTCACTCCACAGATATGAGCATATAATTGATGCTGGTGTGCCCTAGTGCAATGCCAAGAGACCCCCACACAGTTGGGGAGGTAGGATAGAGGCTTGCTGCTTTACAGATGAGTGCTACACGTTTTAAGCTGAAATAACCCATCGTACTATTCCAAAAGAGCAGCAAGGGCAACACTTCCAATACTTTGGACCATTATTTCCTTTCTTTAAGTTACTTTGCTAAAGTCAATTATCTCATCGTGATTGCATTGTCACTTGTAGAAGGTTGCACTACATGGCTCTTAAAACAGAGCTGCACATTAAACGACACATAATAATGGGCAGAGAGTGCTGTGACCTCCGTTCGTGAACGACACTACATAAATACAGTTGTAAATTGTTTACCCCTTGTTTTAAACAATATCCCCTTATCTTTATTACCAGCAACTTCAGATCAACAATACTTAAAAACCCGTTTCAATATATGAGCAACATTCGTCCCCGTGGGTCCTTCTGGGCTGGTCCTCCGTCTGCAGTCCACGGCAAGCGAGCTGAACCTTCTGGGCTAGTCCTCTGCCCACGGCGCGTGATCTAGGCCCTCCTGGCGGGGCCTCCGTCCTCGGTGGTCAAGCCGGGCCTATTGCCGAGTCTGGCCGTGGCTTGCAGGATACCAGCTCCCCAGATTACAGAAAAATCCTCTCCAGTTTAATACTTAATGTTAACGTTAAACTTTAGTGCACTATGGGGTATTACCTGGAATTAATTAGAATTTATAACGTAGAGTCAATGTTTTTGTTAGAGCTCCACCTGCCTGCTTGCAGTGCAGCACAGTAGCATAGTTAATAAAGCCACTGCTTCACAGCACCAGTTCCCAGCATTTTATCCTGACCTCAGCTGCTATTGCGTGATTTGAACATACTCCCTGTGACTCTGCGCGCTAGCACTGGCCGCTCCAATCCCCCTCACATCCTAAAGACATGCTAAGATTGTAGATTAACTGGTACATTGCCTTCAATTTGCCTCCAAGTAACAGAAACTGGCAGAGAATGAGAAGGTGGAGCTCATGCAAGATTGGTCAAAATGAACAGATAATTATCAGTGCAGACCCAGTGATCCAAAAAGGCCAGTCTCCATACTGTACTTTACTATAGCTCTCTAATTTCTTTATCCAACCCTATCTGCAAACATTTCTAGTTACTTTTTCATCAATGTGCTTGCAACCATTTCCAAGTACCTTTATACTATTCACCTCAACCAAATGATATTTTGAATTTCACTTTGTGAATAAGATTAGTGGATAAAGATTTTTCCCAAAATCCCAACTGATTTTTTGAGTTAATTTTGTGAATTTTAATATTACACTGTGCTCTGGCCTATCAAACCGCTCATACAGACCTTGGTCAAATGAGCCTTTATTTGCTTTTCCAGACAAAACAGCTCCATTGTATTATGTCTTTCCCAAAAGATATTTCCAATTACGTTATCACCTTTGTGTGATTATACCATATTTATTCAGCGCTTCTTTTGAATTGTGGAGGATATGATCTTCTACGCTCATGTACAAATTTTCTTATTAAAACCTACCAATCGCATTTATACCTAATCCGTAATAATGTAGCTAAGCTATAACAACTTCCTCCAACTCACTTATTATAAAACAGGAAGAGGTCAACAGATTCTGGTTCCTGGTAGAGAAACTCAGATCAGTCCCACACACCCTCTTGCAGAAACAAAGAACTGCTTGTTAATACACAAAAAAAAGTGCTGGAGTAACTCAGCAGGTCAGGCAGCATCCCTGGGGAACATGGATAGATGATGTTTCAGTCGACCTAAAATGTCACCTTTCCACGTTCTCCAGGGATGCTACCTGAACCACTGAGTTACTCCAGCACGGTGTCACCAACTTATTTCTCAATGGATCTGCAATGGATTCTGCCACAAACCTTTCCGCTTAGACAATACTTCAGCATTATTATAATGACTGAAAGCACTTCGCTGCAGCTCTTAGCAAATCAATGCCAAGTCACACAAGAAGATTTTTTAGTTTAGTTTTGAGATTCAGCGCCGAAACAGGCCCTTCGGCCCACCAAGCTCGTGCTGACCAGCGATCACCCATACTGACAGTGTCCTATGCACTAGGGATAATTTACAATTTTACTGCAGCCAATTAACCTACCAACCTGTACATCTTTGGAATGTGGGAGGAAACCGGCATACCCAGAGAAAGCTCACGCAGTCACAGGGAGATTGTAAAGACAGCACCCGTGGTCAGGATTGAATCCGGGTCTCTGGCAGTAAGGCAGCAACTGTACCACTGCGCTGCTCAAATATATTATGTGCTGCACCACTGTGCCGCCCAGAAATACTATGGAAGGTCGCTAAACAGAACAACCCAAAGATGCACCTTAGTGAAAAACAATTTAAAATAAAGATGTGCATTTTTGTAATGCATATTTCAATCTCTCAGAGCAGTCACTGAACAGTACAGTGGGTTTTAAAGTGTAGTTCTGATTGAGCAAACATGGCAACCAATATGCATGCTGCATGCAGGAGGAAATGGGCTGACAATAGAGATTTAAAGAGCGAAATCCAGAGCTTACTGAAGAGTCAAAAATGTTTTATTCTCATTATGCCCTGAAATGGAAGTATGAAAGTCCTACTTGCAGCAGCACAACAGGTATGCAAACATAGTACAACAGTAGTGAAGTTACAGTTTCCAATGATTTAGTGAGTATATTTAAGGGTGATCAAGAGGGTGCAGTTATCTCAGAGGGATTTAGGATTAATCTAGCAATTTGGTCAATGTTACCTTTTTCCAAGTTGCCAGCAGCTGTTTATCGGACATCTGCTCAGGGTAGTCAGCAATTGCAAAAACACATCCCAGTAAAAATGACTCTTCTGGGACTGAAAAGAAAACAAGAGAAATTAATAAAGTGACCAGATGTGAAATTTTACTTGCACAGTGTTTTTTAGATTATGCAAATACATTGGAATATGACTAAATTGTGCATCTAAGATAATTAGAGTGGTAACATTCAAGTTATCCAATTGTGAATAAGCTTTTGCTTATTCCAACTCAGAGAGTAATTCTTCAGCAAGTGATAATTTTATTTTTCATCTGTCTTCATCTTTCCTCAGGACATTTATGGAATGGGAATTCAGATCAATCAAGCAGACTTCAGCATGTTTTCAATTCTCTTGTTCAAGACCGGGTATATAAAAAAAGGAAGGGGAACTTAGGGCTTCAATCTGCAATATTAACTGTTTCTCTTCCCACAGATGTGGCCTCTTGGCCCAATGAGGGTTTCCAATATTTCATTTTTTCATTTCTCTTTAACAAAAGGAGATGGCTGTGACTTTTGGCTTAACCATAAAAACTCTAACATACGATCATGCCATCAGGTTAAGAAAAGCTCCAGAATAATTCAATTTCCCAGTATTTTTCTCCTTAACCCTACAGACAGAACTTTAGCAGTTCTTCCAGTTACTTTGACGAGGAAGTAGTTAAGGTAGAAACAATAACAACATTTAAAAGACACTTGGACAGTTTAGTTTAGAGATACAGAACTGAGTTGTAAGACCCACAGTGCCATCTATACAAGAGAATAGCCATTTTCCACCGCGGACCTGGGTGGAAAATGTTGCACAGGTCTGCAGTGTGCAAAAATTCTTTAAAAAATTCACAAAACCCAGCTACATGAAATTTGGATGTTGTGGATGAAACTCAGATGCTACCTTGTTGCAGCACTTGTAGATTTTTTTTAACCTGCACTTTCTCTATCACACTACATTCTGCACTGCTTAATTTATCTTTTTCACCACTTGTGTAGTGTTTTGCCTGGATAGCACGCAAAAAAAGTTTTTCATTCTATCACAAGTGACAAAAATAATCCCAACCAATTTCTGTAGCCTAGATGATCCATGCCCTGTTCTTGCTTGGCTTGAAAGATTGCAGTTTCTCTCGAGTACTTGAGGTTTTGATTGCACCTCAGTCCCTCCCACGTGTCGGAGGTCGGACGGGCCGGCGGTCGGTGCCGGAGGTCGGGTGGACCGTCGAGAACGAAGAGGGGCATTGGGACTGCATTGAGCACATTGTAACTTTGAATGCGCCCTATACGAAGAGACTCTTTGCATACTTTGTCTATGGTATGCTAAACAAAGAATTTCACTGTGACATGCCACATTTAATGATAAAGTATCATTCATTCATTTATACATTATGATCTTTGGGCATTCAGAGGAGGCAAGGTCAAAGGAACACCTTGAGAGATGGCTCCTGGACCCGGTCAAGATGGCACTCTCGGTTCTAGGCAGGGGGCCTTTGCGAATGGTGGGGTCAGTGTTTGGTCTGTCCATTCGGATTGCCTTCCCTTCTGACAGCATCAGAGTCTCCTGGAGAAGGACCACAAGGTACACTTTCCCATTGCCAGTGACACTACAGTGGCTGAAATGAACCCATAATAGTGAGATTATTCTAATTTACCTTTTCACATGGTGAGATAGTTATTTTAGGGAAAAAAATGCTGATAAGAATTCAGGATAAAATTAAAATAGCGCTTTTTTGTACGGTCGGATTTATCAGCTTTCCAATTGCTAAACTATTTTTATTTCTTCACTCAGTTCTGTCAGGATGACTGCCTATTCATTTGACCTTCGTAACAAGAGGAGTTGAGTATAGGAGCAAAGAGGTCCTTCTACAGTTGTACCGGGCCCTGGTGAGACCGCACCTGGAGTACTGTGTGCAGTTTTGGTCTCCAAATTTGAGGAAGGATATTCTTGCTATGGAGGGCGTGCAGCATAGGTTCACTAGATTAATTCCCGGAATGGCGGGACTGTCGTATGTTGAAAGGCTGGAGCGATTGGGCTTGTATACACTGGAATTTAGAAGGATGAGGGGGGATCTTAT